>NW_007359937.1:297783-300927 GCF_000359705.1 Exserohilum turcica Et28A | reverse complement strand
AGCAAAAAAAGACTAGCCTCAAAGGACCTTAGAGGCACAAGCAAACGACTAATGGATAATAATCCAGAAATCGAGATGGCTGAGGAGGCCCCTACGCCGTGCCCTAACAGGCAACCAGAAGAACCGCCTAGGCCTACCCATACTAGGACAAGAAGCAATTTTTCTCCATTTATTGGAGCAGTGCCAAGATACCCTACAGTAGGGAAAACTCCAAAGGCAACCTCTATTGAGGAGGCCTTAGAGATTGCTAGAAACCTAGTAATCCAAGCAGCTAACCTAGCTAAGAACAACTCTACTAGGCAAACTAGTTTACTAGACCTTGTAGAAGTCTTTAGAGACTTTATAGAGAACGGTAGAGTAAACAAGAAAAACTCTACAATTCTAGGAGACAAAATCTTCTCTCTATCTAACGTCTCTAAAGAACTAAGAGAGAAAGTTAGACGCCTTGAAAAACCAAATACCCCACCTACTAAACCTTAAGCTTAGCCCCCTAGCTCCTACGCAATAGTAGCGGCTATTAATTAAGAACAGCCTTAAACATATATCTAAAAAAACAAAACCAAAAACATATTGAAAAAAAACCTAAAAAGATAACTAAAAAAAGACTACTAGCCTATTAGATCGCTAAATCGTTCTAGTTAGCGATATACCTACTATATTTGACGCCCTAAAAATTAGAAACGCCTTTAACAAAGCCTTTACAACAAAGGGAGGGGTACAATACCTAGTAGTAGCCTTAGTAACACCTTTAGCAAAAGGTAATAGAATAGTTACTACTACCCCAGCTTTTTTAGCAAAATACCTTCTGGAAAACCAAGAGATCTAGAAGGATATCATAGAGTTCAAAGCAGCCCAACCAGTCACCCCTTGGTTCAAAGTAGTTATCCATAAACTACTAACAAACCATAGCTTAGAGGTCCTAAAGGAGGAAATCGAAATCTTCAATAAAGGCCTAAAGGTAGTAGGCAGCCTCTTCTGGTTAACACTAGAATCTAGAAGAGAAAACCAATACTTTAGATCCGCCTGCGTAGCTTTTGCTACAGAACAAGAAGCCCAAAGAGCTATTAGAGGAAAGCTCTATATTCTAGGGCAGAGCCTTAGAGCAGAGAAACTAAGAGTTATTAATAACTCTAAACAGTGCTCTAAATGCCAAGGTTTTAGGCACCTAGAGGCTAAATGCTCTAAAGTAGCCTGCCAGATCTGCAGCGAAGCCCACCACACTAGCCTCTACAAGTGTAATTCTTGTTTAAGCAGAGGCAAGCCTTACGTTCACACTATCTTTAAGTGTGTAAATTGTAGCAAGCCTTACGCAGCTAACAGCCAAAACTGCAAAATCCTACAAGCTAGGACATCTAGGATTACTACCTCTTCTAACTAGAATGTTAAAAGTCCTACAAATAAATGTTAATAGAAGTAGCCCTGCTACAGAGAGCGCTCTAAATCTAGCTATTCAAGTAAACGCCAAGATTATCGCTATACAGGAACCCTGGCTACTAAAGGGACATACCTACGAGAATACTAGATCAATCGCCCACCAAGACTTTACTTAAATACTCCCTACTTATAGGGGGTTAAGGCTAAGAACGCTCTTTTATATCAGAAAAGACATAGATGCAGAGGTTAACCTATATATTAGCGACGACAACGATTTACAAGCTATTACAACACTCTCCTCTTTAACTAGGATCTATATATATAACATTTATAACATAAAAAGCCTAAAAGAAGGGCTTAACAAGACAACAATCTAAAGGCGCCTACTTGAAGAGACTCTAGAACCCTCCTCAATTATACTAGGGGACTTTAACACCCACCACCCTAGATAGAGCCTACAGGATAAAAACCTAAACTAAGAAGCAGAGGATCTAGTAAAGTGGGTAGACAACCAAAACCTTTCTCTACTAGATACTCTAGGGACTGGCACCTTTTTTCAAGTAAATATGCGGCAAGAAAGCGTACTAGATCTTACTTTTGCAACTAATAATATAGCTGCCAAAATCCAGGACTAGCAAACTATACTAGGAGTTGGATTAGACCACTACGCAATCCTTTTTAGTATTGAAAGCCTAGGCCAGCTACCCAGCTAGCTAAAGAGATTTAATATTAAAAAAACTAACTAGGACATCTTTAATAGTACACTTAATGAAGAAGTTAACAACTAACAGCTAGAGGCACAACTACTAGACCTACCCTACACCTCTAGCTATTTATTAAGAAAGATCCTATTAGGTCAGGATAACTCCCTAGTAGAGAAACTAGAGAAACTAAGAGAAGATATTACAATAGTAGTACAAATAGCTCTAAAAGAATCCGCCCTACTAGTTAGCCAGAAACTAAAGCCAAAACCCTGGTGGACTAGTGAGCTAGATAACCTAAAGTTGGATCAAAACAGAGCTTTTTGAGTCCTAAAAAGAGAAGCTAGTAGAGAGGATAACAGCTAAATCAACTAGTGAAAAAAAGAGTATCTTATTGCAAAATATAGATATCTAAAAGCTATTAAAAAAGCTAAGCTTAACTACTAGGAAACCTTCCTACAAAAGGAGACGCTAAAAGAGATATTTAAAGCTATAGCCTACACAAAAGACAACCTATCTATAAGGGTACCTGCTATTAAAGGCAAGGAGACCTTTAGAGAAAAATGCCAAGCCTTTAGAGAAGATCTCTTCCCCCCACCACCATCTACTCTAGCCCCACTACTAAATACCTACAAAGGAGATAGTAGATGGGAGTGGCCAGCTTTAACAAAAGAAGAGCTCAAATTCGCCTGCGTAAGCGTAAAAGCTACCTCGCTAGGACTAGATTTAATTAGCCAGGATATAGTCTAAAAAGTCTATTAGGCACAGCTAGAATTACTCTTTAAGATATATTTAGCTCTATTTAATTTTGGCTACTAACTCAAGTGCTAAAGAAAAGCTAAAGGAGTTATTCTAAAGAAACCTAGAAAGCTAGACTACTCTATCCTAAAGGCATATAGAGTTATCTCACTCTTAAGCTGCCTAGGGAAAGTACTAGAAAGACTATTTGCAAGACAATTAGGAGCACTAGCAGAAACAACAGACTTACTCCACCCTACCTAGTTAGGCGGGAGATTAAAGAAATTAGCAATTAACGCCGCTCTCCTATTCTATAATAATATATAGCAGC
>NW_007359937.1:296517-297763 GCF_000359705.1 Exserohilum turcica Et28A | reverse complement strand
GCCAGCTTTAACAAAAGAAGAGCTCAAATTCGCCTGCGTAAGCGTAAAAGCTACCTCGCTAGGACTAGATTTAATTAGCCAGGATATAGTCTAAAAAGTCTATTAGGCACAGCTAGAATTACTCTTTAAGATATATTTAGCTCTATTTAATTTTGGCTACTAACTCAAGTGCTAAAGAAAAGCTAAAGGAGTTATTCTAAAGAAACCTAGAAAGCTAGACTACTCTATCCTAAAGGCATATAGAGTTATCTCACTCTTAAGCTGCCTAGGGAAAGTACTAGAAAGACTATTTGCAAGACAATTAGGAGCACTAGCAGAAACAACAGACTTACTCCACCCTACCTAGTTAGGCGGGAGATTAAAGAAATTAGCAATTAACGCCGCTCTCCTATTCTATAATAATATATAGCAGCAGAAAAAGAAGCATAGGACTACTACAACTATATTTCTAGACATAAAAGGAGCCTTTAATCACATGGCTAAAAACAAGCTACTAGAAAATATGAAGGATCAAGGACTTCCCTGCTGCCTGCTATCCTAGACTAAATCCTTCCTAGAAAATAGACTACTAGAGCTATCCTTTGATGGCTAAGTAGAAGATCTACAGGAGGTAAACACTAGTACGCCCTAAGGCAGCCCCGCTTCTCTAATTCTATTTTTAATCCACACAAAACTACTATTTTAGTTAATTACAATAAACGGAAATATCTACTCCTCTTCTTATATAGACAACCTACAGATATCAGTATCTACAACATCTATTAAGAAAAACGTTAAATTACTAGAAAAAGAGACCCAAAAACTCTTTAACCTAGCAGAGGAGCTAGCAATTAAATTCAACAGCTCAAAGACTGAACTAGTAAATTAGACTAGATCAAAAAAGGATCAAGATTCTCTCACACTACCCACCTAGGAGACCTTTCAACTAAAACAGCAAATTAGATGGCTAGGGATCTACTTTGACAAAGCCCTTAAGTTCAAGGATCACTGCTTTATTAGAAATCAACAGGCAAACCAAGCCTTTACTCGGCTAAGCAGACTAGCAAATAGCAATAAAGGCCTATGACCTAGAGCCTTTAGACAATTATACCTTGCCTGCATCACTAGCGTAGCAGACTATAGTTGTTAGATCTTCTAGAAACAACAACAACTAGCTCTTAAACAAAGGCAATTACTACAAAATAGAGCGTGTAGGAAGATTCTAGGCACATTTAAGACCTCCCCAACTATACCTAGTGAGGTAGAG
>NW_007359937.1:260985-295619 GCF_000359705.1 Exserohilum turcica Et28A | reverse complement strand
AATCCACATACGTACGCAGCAAAATACAAGTGGAAGATAAGAAAGCAAATCGCTATTCCTAGCAATACTAGAAGAGAGATTTCTAGCGCTTTCTACTAACTTAGTCTAGGGCACTGTTACCTAAGGGACTACCTATATAAGAGAGGGAAAGTAGATTCTAATAGTTGCCCCTGCAACTATAGGTCTATACAAGACCTACCTCATATTCTATTTAGATGTAATCTATATAGAGAGAAAAGAAAAGGACTAAGAGAAGCCTGCGAAGGCTATCTATCACTACCTATCCTCTTTTAAACAAAAGAGGGTATAGAAGCAACTATTACCTTTATTTAAGAAACAAAGGCTAGAACACAAGCCTGGTACAAGGGAAACACAGAAAACGAGGAGTAATACCTGTAACAGGTAGCCATACACCTCCCCCACCCTATCCCCCCCCTACCTACCAACCAATAGGCTACGAGCCTTACCTTCATCTAGTTAAAACCCCTCCTAAATATCGTAGCTAGAAACAACCTACTTAGATACTTGCAGGCCTAAAAACCCTACAAGTCTCATATAGCCCTTTGGGCTGAAAAAGGACGTTAAACTAGAATAATAATAATAATAATAATAATAATAATATAGCTTCAAAGAAAAACAACACGAAGAGGCGCACTAAAAAGTCGGGCGGAAGGGACAAAAGTATAGCAACAGTACTAGGATAAGCTACCTTAACACCAAATTCAAGCTTAGATAGAGAGTATTTCGTTTTATATTCAAGAAATTATTAAACTTAAAGGTGGCAATAAGTACAAAGAGGGGCGGCGGGACTGATCTACAGCGCTTCGGCCCTATTTTCGGCGGTAAATCAATGCACCCCTGTCAGCAAGAACTTTTGACAGTCACCTCCGTATGCCCTCTTACTTATTGCACATCCTTTAGCTACTTAATATAGTGTGTTTCTTACTATTAAAATTAAAGTACTCTTAACGCGTACAAGACTTAGCACGCTAACGCGTCTACTATATCAACAAAGAAGGCTTCCTTCTAGCCTTTAAACACGCGTTTTTTAACGTGTTTACGTATAATAACTACAAAAAGGCCTTTAAGGCTTTAGGACTTGTCCCTATGAACGCGTAGGTGGTTATAGATCGCCTTAAGGTGCAGCTTTATACGCTATCACTAGCACCTATCCTAGAAACGCCTTAGCAGTTAAGAACACTAAGTAACCCGCTTAAATTTGGATCGTAATTAAGGCTTATAAGAGAAGCCTTTGTATAATTACTAATAAGTGCTTAAGAAAGCTTCTTAAAGCTTATTAAAGGAGCAGAAGAGATGCTATATAAGAATATTCTAATTAAAGCTCGCGTATAAGAGCTTAAAGAGCAATTAGTAGAGGTTACAAAGCGCAAAGGTTAAAAGCGAAAGCGGATCTAGCATAGCGGGACACTAGAGTATGGTGCAGCAGCATTAACAGTAGCTAAGAGTGCTTCTAGTAGTTGTACGATAGCAAAGAGAGCGCGTGGTAGTGGTAGTTAAGAACCAGCCTAACTAGGTTAACAGCGCTATAGCAACTGCGGTAAGACTAGGCACAACGCTTGTACGTGCTAAAAAGATATAGTAGAAGATTCTAAATCTAATGCAAGTGTCTCGTACGAAGGATTAGTCTGTAGTGTTAAGTAATTTAATTGTTTGTACATGGTGTTCGCAGTGCCAAGAAAAAGTGGCCGGCTCACTGGTTTGGCCGCCTCACTGGTGTAGTACGTTATATTAAGTGATTATTACTACTTTTGTAACTAGTCAGTATTTCTACTAAAGTACTTCGATTAGTCAGTTGATTAGTTAGTGCTAGATACTTGATCCAGCTACGATACATTCTGCTACACATGTAGTACTAACTTTTTACATCTTGTGCAAGGTAATACCATAAGCAAATATAGTAACAGGGCCGCTCAATTCAGAGTCGCCGCAGCCTTCCACCGTTGTACTTGCACAATTGCTCCAAGCAGACAGCAGCAGTCACGTACTTCCAACTCTTCAGACTGCGATAGTTCTCCCAGCCCTCGACCTCCAATGCCACCATGAAGCACGCAATGGATCGCGGTAACGCCTCGGTGCCCCCATCGACATCCGAGTCCTGCTCGCCCGAAATAATCATTCTGATTATGCCGCTAACATCGCGATTGAAGCGCTCCTGGACTTCGAGATTTGCCTCACGAATATACCGAGAAGGGGCTCGTTCCTTCTTGCCGAGAATGTTTCCACTAAATACTTCAAGTTCGGTAAGGGGCGCGCCGCGCGTGGGACGTAGAGTGTCCATAATCTCAAACATGTTGTCTTCGTAGATTTCGCGTAGCTCTTCTCCGAATTGCCAATGATGCTCCCACTGCAGTCCCCTCGTTTCGCGTTCGATATAACGCTTGAGCTTTTGGACCAAAGACTCGCCTCCCCAGCTCTCTCGGAATGTTTCAAAATCGTTCTTCATCTTATCAAAGAACTTCTTCTCGTCAATGGCGCGGTACAACACCCCAAGGATCTTGTTGCTCCGGTAGTAGCGAATTCTGGCCTTGTCGGCATCTAGCAAGCTAACGCTATCAGGGTCGTCAATGTCGTCTTCTTCGAGTTCTGCGAGCTCCGCCGCACCCATCTCGTTGATGACCAAGTTCGAGCCCGGCGCCATAAAGTCAGGACGGAGGGAATAGTTTCCTCGTGGTATGAGATCCATATCAGCTGGAACACCCGACTTACTGAAATCGACAGCATCAGACGCAAGCTTTGCAAGGAGCAGACACTCAGGATCACGTGTCCCGTCAGGCTTTACGTCAGCCCGAATCTTGTGCTTGTTTGAGATCTGACCCAGACGATCCATATTCATGTATTCGATGAAAAAGTCAATAATGTCATCGACCTCAACGGGACGGCCCAAATCCTTGGCAGGTGTCTTTTCATACTCTGCTGGCTCCGTGGTAAAGTCGGGAATGAGCCGCTCATCATAGATGACATGGAACAGGTCTCCGTCGAGATCTCCTCCGCTGAGTTGTGATGGCAGGTCGCGCGGCCCCTGTTGCGAGAACACAACGCAGTTATGGAGGCCCTGGAGAGCCGAGTCCTTTGGGATATCTACTGCAGTAACTAGTTGGACGTCGCCAGGATGCAGTGCTGGAGCTCTGGTGATGACGATCCGCTCGCCGACAAGGGTCAGTTTTCTCAGCTTACCGCTCGCATCACACTCCTGTGTTCGAATATACACCTCGCCATACTTCAGAGTATTTGTCTCATCCATGATGCCGTACAAGAGATAGCCATGCTTGATCGGAATTCGAGCGCGATATTTGAGACTTCTGAGGCTCGACATGGCTGCGACCTCTACAATGTCGATCAAGAAGCGATCCGCATGAAATGACAAGTCCATCTGGTGCATCAGCTCAAACAGCAGTGGAATTTTGGCAAAAACACCAGAGTGTGAATATTCTAACGAGCGTTAGTGATATAACAACACCGCCATGATGTCAGAACCAATAAAGCCACTTACCTAAGAAGCTGGCAGCATTCAAAGGATGCTCGGTGATACGTTTCAGTTCGTTGACGGCCTCATTTTGTACAGCCAAGAAATTCCTTGTAGGGACACCCAAATCCTCTAATATCTTTATGAACTGGTGGTTGAGATACACCGTCAAGGGTTTATACGCCGCCCCACAAAGCTCTAGGTCTCTCCAGGTCTCTCTGGCTATGTATTTTGTCATGCTTTTGCGGACGTGGAGCTGTTTTCCGGGCAGAGAAGTATCAAGAGACAAAACTCCTTTAGCACCTCGGTAGCGAATCTGCAAAACAGTCGGTCTCAGCTGTCTGCGCTCGGGTGGAAGAGCTGCCCAAACTTTACGGAGAAGCTCCAGTGACAGCGTTCCGCAACCGTCACTAAATACTCTACCATTTCTCTCGACATCATCCTTGGTCTCGGTAACGTGGGAACCATGTGGAATAGGCACCGAGAAGATTGTGTCGGAAAAGGCTTGACCAATCCTTGCGGCACATTTCGCGCTGCATTGGATATGTGTAAAGTCTCCAAGGTCTTGTATAACATCCCGAGCTCGCACCAGGGATCCATCCATGTAGAAAGGTGCCATGAACCAAGCCTGATGACCGCGTAGCGAGGCATGAGAAAAACCGAGGAATTGGTAGGACCGCCCTGCTACCACGATCCCGCCCTGAAGAGCGTAACGAAAACGTGCATACACCTGCACCTGGGAAGCGCGGGGGTCATGAAATACCGATAGTCCATCCTCGTCGGCGAAGAAGACCCTCATAAAGTACTCAGTATATTTATTGTATTTGCGGAGAACGCGGTTGGACACATCCCAATCCGGACCCCGGAGTAAAATGCCTGGTAAATGCTATTAGCCATGAAAACAGCCAAACGTAAAGAGCCCTACACATACCAGTGGGTGTTACAGTCGCTTTGTAAGTCAGAGCAAGATGAGAGTGCTTCTTTATTTTTCCATTCAAATCACGGGAAGCTGCCTCTCGATTTGCGCAGTCTTCAATGTTCTCCTGCACATGCTTTACAAGGGTGTCCATCTTGAAGGCCTTGGCTGCAACGTGTGGACCTGGCGTAGGTACTTGTTGTCCTAGTCGCTTGACTGCAGCAGCAGTAAATTCTGCGCCATGCTGCTTTGCGATACGGTGAATGCGGGGTATGAGGTCGATCATCTGCAAAGGGGTAATGGTGCCTTCTAACATGAGCGCTGCAAGTTGGTAGCGGGTCGCAAAGTCGAAGGCGAGCGGGATGGATGGATCGTACTTGCTCAGTTTGCCATCAACGACCGTAAACTCCTCTTCCATGGTATGAGTACGGGTCCTAGATGTCACAGTCTTCCAGCAATACTTTTCAGGAACTGAATATTCCTTTACAAAGTTCCAAGCATGCTGAGCGCTTTGCGTGTCATAGAAGGCGATTTGGTACACCATGCACAAAGCCGAGGTTTTGGTGCGCTGGGCATCGAGCGCGCAAAGTCTTTCGAGTTGATTTGTCCTCTGCTTTGGGTACAAGCTGAGTGACGCCAAATCTGGCAGCTTGTTTGAAGTCGGAAAAGTTTCTTTGCCAGTGTACAAATGTAGATCGTCGGTGGACTTGATGTTATAGAATTTTGGCGGGGATTTCAGGGTGAAGGTAATGGCGCCATTTCTTCCAACTTTTCCGCTATTGTAGGATGGCACAACGTGTTCAATGATCGCATAGGGCACGTCAATCCTGCAATGCCAGTTGTAAGGCTCGTCGACATCCTCCTGTAAAAACAACTACACAACCGTGTAAGCGGACTGCCCTGGGTTCTTAGATGGGCAAGCAAGTCAACTCACCACCAAAGATGACTTTCCAAATGTGACATAGCCTCGTCTCTTGTCCCTATATTTCTCCTGGAAGCAGAGTGCTTCTTCGCTGTCGTAGTCCCATACTCCCAGCATGAGCGCCGAGAACGAGAGTGTCGATTTACCAGCTCGCGAAGTGTGTGCTGCGGGCGCTTGGCTGCCCATTTTTGACCTCATGGCTGCGTCCTTCTCCTGTAACGACCGGATCTTGAGCGGATCTGGCTGTCCAGGTTTGTTGTTCTTCCTGCATGTGAGTTTGCGGCCTTGGAAGAACAGGTGGTACAAAGGAACCTGTTGTCCGCGACTGCCATAGAACTGCAGAAACCTGTTCGCATGGCTAGTGCTCGGAATCGTGAGGATAGCGTATGAGTCCCCATTGCGGCCCCGAAACTTTCTAATCTCGAATACCAGCACATCCAGCCTGAGCAGCGTGTCTTTCAGGAAGATCTGCAACTCGACATGGTTTGCATCTTCGGGCACCTAGCAATGCGGGGTTAATGATTGAAAGCCCTTTTTGTTATATTTCAACGCGTTCCTGCAGCTTCCGCTGCGAAAGGTGCTCTGTCGGGGAGGTCTACCAAGGCTGAAGTGCGCTGGCGGATTACTTACGTTTGTGATGAATATGTCCATGGCGAGCGATGGCTGCAGCGCCTATTCAGACTCGACGCAGACTACAGCAAAGCGATACAGGTCTTGGGTACGCGGGGCGAGTTCAACCAGAGCGAAGTAAGCAAACAACCTCCGAGTCCAGAGATACAACCGGTGACGGGCGAGCGGATTAGGAAGGTGGGGACTAGCGCTGGATGTGCGTTCTCACGTGCGGGGCTCCGGCCTTCACCTTGTCGGTGCAAAACAATACCAAGTGGCGAAGAAGAGTCTGCGTTGTGAAAGCATGTCTGTCGCAATCGCTGGCGAGCTGTTGCCGCGTCTTTGATTGTCAGCCGCCGCGGCGCGGCAGCGTGCAGGAGGCACAGTAGAACAAACAACAAATGATGTGCCGCTTACTACCACCACCACCATGCTCTTGAAACGCGCACAATGCAGTGTGACCAGGCCAAGTCACTCGGTCGGCAGAAGGAGGCTGATCCTCGGAACCTGGAGACATGCAGATAGCACCGGGCGCCTGGCCAATCTCTACCTGCCACATGAGTTTACCTTTCCACGTCTGTTAGAGAGAAGAAGAGAAAAACAAGCAACGAGCCATGGACCAACAGGAGATTGCTGGCACATTGGTCTGTCCGTATCAAGGGGGAAACTGTGTTCATTCATCGCTGGTGCTGCTTTTGTAGCTCGCAGTGGCCTTGCAGAGTGGGCAGCGTTACTTCTTCTCCCCTTCCTTGGCCGGGGCCTCTCTTCGCTCGAGTATCTTATCCACAAGGCCAAAGTCGACCGCCTCCTGCGCATCCATAAAATAGTCACGTTCCATGTACTTTTCAATCTCTTCGAGAGTGCGCTTCTTGGTGATGTGGGTCAGGTAGATTCTGTTCAACTTGTCCCGTATCCGTAGAATCTCCTTTGCGTGGTCCGCAATGTCGCTCGCCTTGCCACGGTAGCCTCCACTGGGCTGGTGTATCATGACGCGAGCATGTGGCAGGATGTATCTCTGGCCCTCGGCACCGCCAGCAAGAAGCAAGGAGCCCATGGACGCGGCGATGCCCATGCATATCGTGCTCACTGGACACCGGATGTAGTTCATGGTGTCGTAAATGGCCAGCCCCGCGCTGACGCTGCCGCCGGGGCTGTTGATGTACATGGAGATGGGCTTCTCCGGGTTGTCGGCTTCCAGGAAGAGGAGCTGGGCCACGGCGTTGGCCGACATGTAGTCGTCTACTTCGCCGTTCAGGCAGATGATGCGCTCTTGGAGAAGACGCGAGAAGATGTCTGAGGTTTTCCAGCCTCCACCCTAGGAATTCAGACAAGGCCTGGGCCGAAGGGGGCAATTGGCGCTTACCGTGGTCTCGGTCACGTAGGGTATGGGAAGTGATATGGCGCGTGGCGTCTGCTGCTCCGCCGGCTGGGCATTGCACTGCGACTGGAAGCCGAATTGGCTCGACATGGGCCGGATGCCATGTCTGCAAGCGGCCCGTAGCGCCGACGGCCTTGCGATTCGCCGTGATACTGCAGCCATGGTGTGTGTGAGGTTGGTGTTGGGTGCTCGCCCTCCAAGCAGGCACGAAGCTATGGCGCGTGCCAAGCCGGGGGTCCGATGCCAACAGTCGCGAAGCGTTGAGAAGACTTCTCCCCACCGCATCCCCGCCCTTTCTTCGCGCCCAATGCTAGGCAGATGGACCCATCGCCCAGCTTCCTGCGTGAGCCCAGCTAGGCGGCGGCCTCTGCGGCTCCCACGCTGCGCAAGCTCTACCCACGCCCCCGGCCGCATCCTCCAGGGCGCCCATCTCGGCCCCACCCGCGACGACGACGACTACCACACTGTTCGCCTTCGCCAGGACAAGCAGGCAAAAGAGCTTCCGCTGCCCCCGCTGTTGGACCCCCTGGTCTTGGAGCAGAGATCGCGCTTTGAGCAGAAGAAGGAAAGGCCACAGGTAGCAGACTTCACGCCCACGCAGCGGAGGCTGTGGGAGAATCCGTTCGGTACGACGCCGCATGTCTTGCGAAGCATCACGTCCTGACTGACTGCACAGCCCATGCCTTGGCATCGCCGGTGCGCCAATGCCGCGCGACCTTCATCTCGCTCCCTGTCGCTTTCCTGACCTCTCTCCATCCACGCCCTCATCCAACAACCCAGGATCCATGGCTTCTTCCAGTCGCTCTGACGACTGCCAGGAAACACCTCGGCCCGCCATATCGCTTTCTTGGAAGACATCTGGTTACAGCATATCTGGGCAAGAAGAAAGCCTGGGAGAAGGGCCTATACTCACGCATGAGCGAAAAGCTCGGCGCACACAACATGAAGAACCTGGTCTGGCGCGAGGATATGCACGATTTCATACTTGAAATGCTGCGCAAGAAACTCTCCAACAGCCTGGGCTGGTACTTTGGATTCAGGGGCCGCCTAATCCCCGTCCCAAGTCCCCGAACTGAAGACATTGAGCACGTCCAAGACGTCTCTTCTGTGCTCATCTTCCGCTCGCTTCGGACGCGTGCCGATGACTTACAGAACCAAGCCGAGGAAAACATGAAGGAGCTGGAAAAATGGTCAAACTACTTCGCCAAGAACTTTGCTTCGAGGCTTGATCCTCATACTGCTCCAGGAGTCACCCACACATCGCCTCACTGGTACTCTGGGCCTATCGTGCCCCGTCTGCAGCCTCGCGCGCAGTTTCCCGAGCTCGAGTTCCACGCCACTACCTGGCGGGGAAAGAAAGTCGCCGTCTATAGCCTGACGGATTTGCTAGGAGCAGAGAAGGCCCAAGAGTTGGTCGATGGAAGCAGATACGCCGAAGCAAATTGTGTCGTTTTAAAACGAGGCAGGCACAACGTACCGGTTGAGATACTTCTCATGCAGCTGCAAGCATATATTGCTCGACCAGGACCATGAGTCGCTTGAATATTGAGGGATTGAAGGAGCAGCCTGACCACATGCTTGATCACGGCGGAAATAATAAATCTAGGTGTTATCTCCAATCAACAGCAAAACCATCTCCAAGTCCTAGTTTTGCCAATACTTTCCTGCATAATGTCACGGTTGTACAGTAAGCGAGAGACGTGAAAGCTCAGAATGATCTTTTACATGGTACGATATTCACCGTGTCGCAGAATACATACTAATAAGCCACAGAGTCTAGAGAAATCGGTTTTATTTTCTCTGCGATACACCCACTTTGTTCTACGGTGAGTTAGGCGAGTAGGGGCTTGTGCAATGGACCTCTCGCGTACAGCACATGCATCGCCCTGATAGCAGTTCAACTTCAAAGCTTGCATTTGTAAGCTCGTTTTAGGCCAAACACCTTCTCAAAAATGACGTACGGGCGTGCACAAGGAGCTGCATGTAAGCAATAACCCGTACCAGCCACTCTGCATGCAATATAAGACGCCCAACTGCCCCACCAATGCCCTCAAGCAGAGGAATGCAAATGAGGCTAGGTAATGTCACATACAAGCTTCCAACCGCGTAAGGCGTTCAGTTCGCATGACTTCCTTTTAGTCTCTTACTTCCCACACACCATGGACGTTTGCATTCCCCACTGATCCCACGAAAGGAGGCTGTAAGAATGACCACCAGATATCAGGATTGACCTGCAATTCACACGCAATTCCTCCTTCAATTATACATTTCTTCCCTTCTAAACTTTGAGAATCCTCCGCAAGTTTCATCATGTCATCTCTATTCAACTTTGTCACTGGACAGCGGTCCTCACCAAGACGCATACCAACCGACACCATCATACCACTGCACAGTCGCGATGACACCCACCAGAACCGCAACATCTCAGTAGAATTCACCATGCGCATCGACAACGTTCTAGATGCGCACCAGATTGCAGATGCGCTCTGGAAACTGTTGGAAAAGCCCGGCTGGAAGAAACTAGGTGCCCGACTACGTATGAACAAGCAGAATGGCAAGCTCGAGTATCATGTCCCCGCCCAATACACACAAGATCGACAACCCATCAACTTTACGCAAAAGACGCACAACATGAGACTGGACGAACACCACATTGGACGTCGTTTTCCAACTATCCAGGATGGTGACCAGATACAAGTCTTTGACATACTGTATTCATTGCGTGGGCTTACACAGACAAAGGATAGTACAGTGTTTCTTGACGATTGGCTTTACAGCGACAAAGCGCAGTTAGGATTACATATAGTAAACTTTCAAGATGCGACATTGGTCACGCTTACGTGGTTGCATACGCTGCTGGACGGCATGGGACGACGGATGCTGCTGAGCGCGTGGACAGCAGTGCTGGAGGGACGAGACGAAGATGTCGCTGAATTCTGGGGATACGACTTTGATCCTTTGGAGAAGCTTGGTGCGCCGTTAGAAGAGGACAATGACGCAAGCAAGGAGAGTCCCATACAAAAGACATTCAACCAAAAAGAGCAGCGCAATCGGATGTGGAAGGTAATCTCAGCCACGAAAAGCAGGCTGGGCAAAATGCTGGACTTCAAGTCTGCGTTCGCCTACATTTACTCTTACGTCTTTAGACCCACGGGCATGCTGAGTGGTCGTATCCTCTACATACCTGCCTCCTACATAGCCCGCATACGAAGAGAAGCAATGCACGATCTCGCCTCACTGGATCCGTCGCAGATGACTTACAAGAACTCGACTCCCTCCAGCCCCAAACCATTCCTCTCCGACGGCGACATCCAAGCCGCATGGCTCGTCCGACAGCTCGTCGCCTCAGACGATAAGCTCCTACAGTCTCGCGGCGCGCGGCCAATCCAAATCGCAAACGTCATGGGAATGCGCGACTTACTCTCGACATGCACGAGCGTGTACAAAGTCCTGCTTCCAAAGAACAAGGCGTACATAGGCAACTGTGCCACGGGCATCATCACGCGCTTCCGCCTAGACGAATTCCTTGCGCTGCCGCTCGGCCACATAGCTGCTCGCCTGCGGAAAGATCTCGTGGCGCAGGGAACGAGAGAGGCGCTCGAGGGAAACCAGCGCGCGATTCGCTCCAACCAGCAAGATAATACCACGACGTCTGCGCCTGACGCATCCATGGCGCCTGCTCCGTTTGTCTTTACAAACTGGGCCAAAGGTCGGTTCTTTGAGACGGATTTCTCGGCTGCGATTGTGCCTGGCAAGCAGGAGCAGGAGGATGATAATGCGGGGTTGACGAGGGGCAAGCCCACGTATATCCATGTGTATGGGACCGATGCGCGTGTGACTAGTCGCAATCCAATTTCTGTATGCGTTGGCAACTGTATAGGGAAGGATGCGAGAGGCGGGTATTGGCTTGGTGCCATGTTTGCGAAAGGAGCTGAGGCGAGGTTCGAAGAGGTTGTTCTGGGACGGTGAGGGGAATTGCAAGAGATTATGATAATTGCCACTATGCATTAAACCACCATATAAATATTCGTATAATACAAGTCATGCGAGGCTCTCGACGCCGTTTACTGTAGACTTGGGCGGATCCATTTCCCTCACGACTTCGCCATCAACGTAGAACAAGGCCTTTCCGATGCTCGCCTCGCCGCGCGGCTGGAGTTTGCATTTCCGAAACCACAGCTCAAAGTACTCAAGCATGTCTTGGAAATAAAACCTTAACTTGTCTAAATCGCACGGGTAGAGGCGCTTGAAATCCAGGTGCGCAAGGCCGTTGACGGTGCGAAGCGGCACTTCGGATTCGTCCAGCAGCCGGGTTCCATTTCCATAGCGCCTCGTGTTGATATGAAAGGCCAGCGTCTCGATTCCAGAAATGCGGGGGCTTGTTCGCTCATATTGGGTGGGGAAGAGGTGCTGCAGGAATGTATCAAGCGTGCTGACGGCGGCAACGTCGAGATGCTTGTCGTTGACTAAGTTGCACAGCGGGTTCATTAGCTGCCAAGCGAAGCTCTTGCTGATGGGTTCCCACTCATCGTCGTCGTCTCTCCACTCGCCTAAGCGGCTATACCCGTCCCAATTCGTCTGGAGTACTCGCTGGCTGTCCGTGCAGCAGGGGGTAATATGTATGTCGATCCTGTCCACGGCGCCTACTTGCATTCGCAGCGGGAGATTTCGCCATGTGGGCCAGATCCAATGGTCGTTGACGATGGCCACGTCTAGGGTAAGCGTTTGCGGGTTCCTCGCGAGGTACGTTTGCGTTTCTGAATGCAGCCTCCGGTTTGCGAATAACAGGCTTGTCGCCGGGTGTTTTACTGCAAGCCCCGGTGTGGGGACACACTGGATGTTGCGTTTGTACGAGTTTTGCTGGCCCAGGCTCGGTCGGCACCGGGTGCTTCCTTCGGGCCATGCGATGGGCGACGTGATTACGAAACCAACAATCTCGAAGAGAAGCTCGCTCGAGAGATCCAGCAGTCCGGCCATGGTAAGTGTGGACAGGGCGGCATGAGGCTGTGTGCCGTGATGACGATGCACATGATGCAGTCTTAAGTACAATAGCAAAAGGTTTTCCCAGGTATTTCCAACCCCACTAAAACCCGTACCGTATTGGTGAAATCTCTGCTTTCCTTATCATTCATTTTTAATACCCTTCAAAAAGGTTAAAATATTCGATATATCATGCAGCTTTTGTAGTTTGATTTAATACGAGATATAGGGGAGATATGTAATACATGAATTATATAACAGAAACAGAAAGCAAAAAGCCTCACACAGTATCTAGGGACACCTACAGCCCTGGATAGTACAAGGCTAGTTTTAGTCAGGAAGCGCTCGCGAGGCAAAGTTTTTGGAGAGACACTATATGCGCGGCCTGCAAGCCCACTCTTTCGTGGCGCAGCGTCCCGTTTTGGTTAGCGCATATGAGTCACTTTGGCTCACTTCAGCCTCAGCCCTCTGCCTCAGCCTCAAACCCACTCCGAGTCATCATGCGTCCCGTTTTGGTAATCCAACGGCCATGCGGAGTGGATACAGCTGGCTGGGGATGTTGTATCACATCGCATAAGTATTGCTGTACTGTACGCCCATTCAGGTTCAACATCGCCAGCCTTCGTTCCCATTCCAGCAACCCGCTTTGCTTTTCTTTCTTTATCCTATTTCCCAGTTGAAATTATTACGATACCCCAGTTATGGCGTTCACCGGTGCATTTACCACACCTGCGCGGATTCCAACGACATCATATGACACGGCGCTGTGTATTATACCACCTAGGTCGCAGGGCGGCCACGTAGATCAGTTGCGCGAGCTTTATGACAAGGCTTTTGGGAGATGGCCAGCACATGTCAACCTCATATACCCATTTGTAGCGCCAGAAAATCTTCCACGAGCTAAGCAACAAATCCAAGAGCATTTTGCAGAGCACTTGGATCAAAGCAAGCCAGTCGACGTCAAACTAGGCCAAGCCGGATGCTTCGCGCAAAAGAACAAGTACACCATCTTCCTTACAGAAGATAATGAGAAAGCCTCACCTTCAACTCTTCAATCGCTACGAACAATAGCCCTGGAATCTCTAGGACAAAAGACTGTTCAATCTACCCTGCACCTTACTGTTGGGCAGTCGCAAGACAGCACCATTCTCTCGCGGGCGTTTCTCCTAGAAAAAGCCCGATTACTACCTGCCCTGCAATTTGGCGTTGCAAGACTTGCTATTTTGATACGCGAACGCGTGACTGGCTCCGAGTCAACAGATCACATGCGCCTCTACGATACCATTGATATCTGCTCCGGTAGTGTTTCACAGCTGGACGAGTCCAATTACTGGGTGCAGAGACTGCCCTCAAGTGTGACGGCACTCGGATATGAGGAGGATGCTCAAGACGAGATGGCCCAACGAGAAATTAAGCCCTACGATCAAGGTGTACAGTCGGGATCGACCTTCCACTTTGATGAAGATGAATACAAGTGGGCCGCCTACTCCGCTGAGGATGCCGAAATCGAAGTTGAGGCTTTATCAGTCGCAAGCTACAACGTCTTGATAGATACCGAGTACCCGCCAACGCACGACCGCGATCCTCTGCTAATCAGTACCATTCTTTCTGACTCTGCAATGGCGAATATTCTGGTACTTCAAGAAGTATCCGATGATTTCCTGTCTTACCTGCTAAGCGACGGCGAGATTCAGCGAAGATATCCGTTCGCTTCCCATGGACCACCTGCGCAGCCGGACATTGGACCGCTACCTAATCTACGCAACATCGTTGTCCTGAGCTGCTATCCCTTTTCATGGAAGCTGGTTTCATTTTATCGCAGACACAAGGGCGCCATTGTTGCGCATTTCCCAGGTATTGCTGCATCTGGCTCGGCGGACTCCCAAGGCCTTGTAATTGCTGGTGTCCACTTGACTGCTGGTCTTACGGACGGAGCAGTCGCAACCAAGAGGGCTCAGATGAAGACTTTGGTGGGCTATCTCGAGCAAAACCATGACGAGGAGCCATGGATCGTCACAGGCGATTTCAATCTTGTCACCTCGACCTACACCATAGACGCTGCTTGCAAGAACAAGGCTATTACTGACGAGACCGCCAACACACTAGTCTCTATAGAGACTTCCATCAGCGATGCTGGTTTACTGGATGCCTGGTCCGTTTCCCGAGTAGAAGCAACCGACCAGACACGTATTGCTGACGCAGGAGAGCTGTTCGAAGGCGAAGAGGGGGCGACCTTTGATCCGCAAAACAACAGGCTTGCTGCTGGGACTACTACCACTTCACACGACCGCCCGCAACGCTATGACAGGATCCTTGTTCGCCCAAAACATACGCTTCGCATCAGCCGCTTCAATCACTTTGGTCTTCCTGAGATAATCGACGATGTTCAGGTAGTCGCCAGCGATCATTACGGAGTGAGAACACAAATGCGCATTGCGAGTGGTGTAGCGGACAACGCTATCAATACTGATGCAGTAAACCAGCCCGTTGTTCAAATGAAGCGCTCAATTGTGACCTTATCCGATGCGTCAGCCATAAACTCGGTGCTTGCGGTGCATGGTATGATTCCCGACGAAGAGCAGGCAAAACAACGACAAGACGCATTTTCAACTCTCCAACAAGTCATATTAAACAAGCCTAGTGATGCCGAGTCTGAGCAATCGGATATTCCACTGGTCATGGTGCCAGTCGGCTCATATGCTCTTGGTGTTTGGACATCCAACTCAGACGTTGACTGTCTCTGCATCGGCACCATCAGCTCCAAAACCTTCTTCAAACTTGCCAGACAGCGACTCATCAAAGCTGGAGATACCCAGGTGCGCATCTTGAGGAAGGTTGAGGCCAGCACGGGCACTATGCTTGAACTTTCCATCAATGGCATATTGATGGACTTGCAATACTGTCCCGCAGCGCAGGTTGTCGAAAGGTAAGTATTTTTTGTTGGATGCTAAGTACAATTACTAAAAAGACGTCAGATGGGCTGAGTTTGCAGACATTCCAGCATCCGATCCTATCTTCAATCTCTCTCTCCTCTCCCTCCGCAAGCTGAAGCCGTACCGCGACTTGCTATACATGCAGCGCACACTACCATCGTGCTCATTGTTCCGTCTAGCGTACCGATGTATTAAGCTGTGGGCTGTTCAGCGCGGTGTTTATTCTGCAAAGTTTGGTTATCTTGGTGGCGTACACATTACGCTCATGCTCTCCTGGGTTTGCAAGCGACTTGCGCATGATGTCGGTTCAGTCAGCGTTGCGGATCTCGTCGCAAGCTTCTTCTATCACTACGGACACTTTGACTGGGCCAATGCGATGGTTTACGATGCCTTCTTTCACAAGAAGCAGCCGCGTTATCACCGTAGTGCCAGGGAGCCCATGGTGGTTCTGGGCTTCCACGCGCCCAACTCCAACATTGCACACACTTCTACTACCCCTGGTCTACAGACGCTGGTCAAAGAGTTCAAGGCTGCTGATGCAAAACTCAGTAAGCCAGGAATGACATGGGAAGAGTTCTTCGGAGCATCCCCAAAAGCAAGTTTAGATGTGCAACTTCCTCTTGGAGCCGTGGAGTTTCTCAGCACCTACAATGACTTTGTCAAGATCGACATACAGTTCTGGGGACGCACACTGGCAAAGGATAAGAGCTTGATTGGTTGGATTGAGTCGAGGTGCATATCCCTCGTTGTCGGTAAGTCGCAGGCACATGGCAACGTCCTACCCTTTTGCTGACCATGCAGATATCCACAAGGCACTCCCAGAATCAGAAGTGCGGATCTGGCCAGCTCGATTCACAGACAGCGCTCCCAGCGATTCAGGCGATAGCAGCGACTACCAAGGATGCTACCTGGTTGGTTTGTCCAAGGCCGCAGAGGCTGGTTCGGCACGGAGCGCCGAAGACAAGCAAACAGCCAAACAAGCGTTGGACAAAGTGCTCGACCGCTTCCTCACACAACTCCGAACTGACGAGAAAAACTTCGACTCGACAACTTGCTGGATCGATGCTTCGCTGGTGAAATCGCGCGACGTCAAGGGCCTGCGACTAGACGACCGAGAATGGGGCAACTACGCCATGGATCTTGAATCAGATTCGGATGACGAAGAAGATGTTGAGGAAGACGTTGGAGATGCTGAAGACGCCAAACCACAACGAGCAGTACCTCAGCGCCCCAAACCCACCCCAACACCTGTCTCAAGAGCAAAGCTGCGACCTGCATCCGATGTTCTCAACCGATTGCGCTGGGACCCGAGTCTCGATCCAAGCGACTATATCATTGGATACGAAGACCGCTTCCTTGGTGCAAAAGAGACGGGACTAGAGAAGTGGAAGACGGAGCAGACGGATGAGGAGTTTATTCCTCAGCATAGGATACTTTACTTCAAGAAGAGGGGTGGGGATGATGGGAGGGGAGAAGTTGTGTGGGAGAGGGCGACGAGGATAGACAAGGTATTTGGGAGTGGGCTTGGTACGGGAGAGTAGATGTGTTTAGATATTATGAAGGAAGTAAGATTTACTGGAGTTGGCCATCAATAGATGCTGCCTGGTAACAACCCTGATGCGTGTTCTGTTTGTATAATTCTGCACAAAAACCGACATCGCAAGCCGCATTGTTGGGAGTGAGCAATAATTGTGGTTTGTTTGCCCAAGAACGAATTGCTGGTCACTTCTCGTTTCCAGTGTTCACTTTCACTTCATGGCCAGTGCCCGCCTTCGCCAATACAGCCACAAAGAGATTCAGCGTGCCGTCACTCGAGACCACTTCCTTTCAACTCAACCTCAAGCGCGAAGATGGCGTCCAGCACGTATGATCTATCCGAGTTCCTCAACCCGCCCCTCTGCGCAAACGCCGATCACAACACTGACGGAGAGATCTCACCATGTGAGCAACCAGCAACCATGGTATGCAGCGGCTGCTACCTCGTCCAGGTACGTTTCTTCTGCTCTCGAGCTGTGGAAACTAGAACCTATATACTCACGCAACCCAGTACTGCTCTCAAGCCTGTCAAAAAGCCGACTGGAAACTCCACAAGAAGACATGCAAAGGCGAGCATTTCAAAGAAACTTGGAGGCCGCGCTTCATCACTGAGCAGCGTATCCCGGCCTTCATGACACAGTCTAATCCAAGCAACTTCACCCTTGCGTCGTTCGGATACAACCATCACCTATGGGGTAACGTGCCAGCAATCGACATACTGCGGCTCGACCGCAACGAAGGACGAGAAGAAAGCGCGACGCGTGACTTTTCGCTTCTATTCGCGGCGTCGGGCGACCTGCGCAACGTTATCAAGACGGTTGTTGGGCTACCTGACAACTACACAGGCGAATGCCTGGTCACGATCAACGACCACGGCTTTTGCGTCACCGCCCGCAACATCATCATGGTGCTGACTGCCATGCATTTTCCCGCTGAGACAGCCGTGCCGATCATCACGCATCTGTGGTACTCTGCGCTTCTCCCCGAGCGAATTCTCCAGGCCCTGCACGACGGCATTCTGCCCTGCATAACGAAGGTCTGTGACCGCATCAGTGACGAGAAGAATGAGGCAGAACACACGGAAACATTCAAATTTGGACATGGCTCGGTGCGCATTGTATTGAGGAAGCACCAGTGGATGGAACTGGCAAACATGCTGCAGCCGCCGAGGGGACTCTCAGCACACGACGCTATGCAGCTTCGCCATGCGACGACACTGGCGCCGAAGAGGATCGACTACGTAGATAAAGCGTTGTTGAAAATGCCGCCTGCGCGGCGTACAGGCGCGTGGCGATTCCGCAATCAAGGGCTTCTCCTCCCGTTCGGAGCGTCGCAAAAGCATTTCACGGTTCCAAATCCGTGGGTACATTCACAGTTTACATAGGGGGAGAGATGCTAAAGCAACCCAGGACTATGTTTGCAAAGAAAAACATATGGCCCATGACCGACGACGCCGACCCGCTGAATGGATGGGCGTACCACGACTATGCGGGGCATGCTGGAGCGGCCAAAAACGACGTTTACGGGGCTTTTTTCAATTTTCTACGCAGTCTGCTCCTGAAATTTTGCAGGCGGATCAGAGCCGTCAAGATGGGTTTCTACATCTTCGCCGTCGACGCCGTAACGCTACCCAACTACATGGGCGCCACGAAATTCGATCGTATAGAAGTAAGCCATGTATACCAGCCACCTTCACGACACCTCTGTACTAAGTGAAGCAAAAGGTATCGAGTATCTGCGACCACGGCTCCGTAGGCGTCCACCGAACCCTCTCGACCTTCGCGCCACTACTCAAGCCCAAACTCGACAATCCACACGCTACGCTCCTGCTGCTCTTCATGAAAGCCGTCCGCGAGCACGAAGGCATCTCGGAGACACATAAATGGGCCTCGCGATCCTCGCTCTCGCAGCCGGATCCACGGCGCCTAGAACAAGTCTACAAATTCATGCCTACGATCGTGGACATGGTTCGCGACCCGCTAAGCGTCGAGCACGCGCTGAGACACGGGCTTTCAGCTGCGGCGGATCCGATTAAACTGGCTGATGCTATGGATATGGTTGGCGATTTCGATGCTCACTTTGAGGCGTTTCTGAGGCGCCCTGATGCACGACGTGCAGGGCGAATGAGTGCGCTGGCGGCGGCGAACGGCGTCAAGCTGAAGACGACAAATAGCATTGTTAAGCCATGGCCTTTTCGCATCACGGACGAGACAAGCGAGGCCGACTTTGCAATCTTGCTGGCGCAGGGCACGTGGGGGCATGAGCGGTATGTGGAGGTTGAAGTGAATGATGATGATGAGTCCGACCAGGTAAGTTGACTTTGAACATTCAAGTTACAGGACGTAGTAATCATGATTATCTCTAAGAATCAGAAATAGATACCTTTGAGCATCTCACTCTGGGGTAGGTGGATGTAGAAGTCGACTACCAATCTCGTGTCGTACTACACCCAACTGGCTATTGAAGTTTCAGTATCACTGTAGAATATCACGTCCAGAAAGTAACTCTACACCCATAGCTCTGCACTATGTATGTAGACTACACACATGTAACCCTCCAATTCACTCATATCTTTTTCAATCTCATATCTTCATGCAGCCATTCGTCTATATGCAAAAGGGAGTGGAAAACACTGATTTCCCATTTATAAAGCAGCAGTATACATCCATTCTCAAAATCTGCGCAAAAATCCTTCTCGCGACATGTACCCACGACTTCTCGTAGTAGCTGCCCCAGCGACTCCCTGTTACACCCCAAGTAAGCCGTGGGGCAAGCCCCTGGCATCCCAATTAATCAAACCATGACACTGCCGAACCCGTCCATGACAACGATCCCAAATTTAGACTATACGTAAGATTACCGCGACAGCCCATCCATGTGCGCATCAAACCCCAATCTCACGCCTCCCCCCTCTGCCCCTACATAAGTAGATGAAATCATCACGGCGGACGGCGATAATAACAGGCCTAGCAATCTATATATCCATCCATCTACCTATTCATGCCCGCAAGCCAAGCAAAAGGCTAAGCAATAGCCAAGCCATCCAGAAGCACATAGAACACATGCGTGTAATATACCGTAGTGCTCTATACCAAACATGACTTACTTGGCTTGATTTACATGCTGCGCCCGCCCTTGTTGGGAGTATATGAAAGCTAGTGGGTGCGAGATGGGATTTGGCAATTTGTGTATGGATGGAAATTGATGGGTAAAGTGATGAGCGAGATATAGTAGTAGTCGTGGAAAAGGGGGTGCGGGTTTAGGCAGGACGCTGTTTTGGCGTTTCTAGCCGTTCGAACGCTCTCTCAACTATCTTGGTATCTACCCTATCGCTAAGCCTACAGTTCAACCCCCTTTTAAAGAAAGTCAACACCGTAGTACCTATTTCTCTCTCTCTAATACCACTAAGGTTTCTTTAAAAAAAATACTCGATATCCCCTTTCCTGTTTCCCAAGCTAGTCCCCAAAAACGAATCCTGATAAACCCATTTACTCTTCCCTTTCCCCATGTCACAGAACCCCCCCTTATAAACATTCTGCCACACATCCCAAGTCCAAGTCCGTAATTCTATACATTCTACTTATTGCAAAAACCTTAGCTCACAGAGTAAGTATGTAAGGAAAAGTATATATGTGTGCAGTAACGAAGTGTCGCATACAAGACGATATTCAGCGTTTAGCAACTGAAGCAAGCGTCCATCCTTTCTTCTTCTTCATGTCTTCCTTCTTCAATCATGCATTCGTTCACTCATTCCCCTAGAATTCCCCCAGAATTCCCCCAGAATTCCCCCAGAATTCCCCCAGAATTCCCCCAGAATTCCCCCAGAATTCCCCCAGTCCAAATAAACAATATCACCTTGGCCGTTTACCTTGACTGCCTCCTCGTACATAGCAATCTATTCCATTTCATTCTCTTGCATGCTAGTCTCACTTGTTTCTTCTCGCTTCTCGCTTCCCACTGCTCGCATCTCTCTTGTCGCTTCTCGCATCTCGCATCCGACTTCTCCCACCTACACCGCTGTACCTCCGTCTCTGGGACGTCTGGTTGTTAGTTATCGGTACTACTCATCGGCATCACACCTCACCAGCACTCTTCGGCACTACTCAGTCCATCGGCCCGAAGCAGTGGAGACGCGGCAAGACCAAACCCCGCCTCTCCCATATATTGGTGCGACTACTATGCCTATCACTGACGCTGGGACTGGGACTGGAGGCGTTTCGCGCTACAAGTTGCAGTTTCAAAATTGGATGAATAGATGGATGATGTCATGTATTTCCCCCGTATTGACAGCGCCAAGTAAGTATGCACGGTTGGAACAGATAGACGAAAAATAATCGTATTGAAAAAAAAGTAGTATGATTTCAAAATGCTATCCCAAACGCCGTGATATGGTACATCACGTGTACTTTGTCCTGGTACAGACGGTACCTTTCTCTAATCCATAACAAATGCAAAATTTCATCTATACATTCCAAAGGACATTTCGCTGATCCTTTGCATTGACCCACACATACTCTGTGCAGCGAGGGTCGGATTTCGACTTTCCGAGGGTGACGGCGAAAAGATTGATTTCCATCCACACAGGACGCATGCCCATGCGCTCGAGGCGCTCCCACCATGAGCGGAAGCGGCTAAAGTCGACGCTGTTTCCGCCGACGGTGCCTTCCTCGATGTTGATGCCGTCGCCGAGATGCAGCTCGATCATCACCTGACCAATGGGTAGGACCGACTTGCCCGACGCCGACTTGATGTTGTCAAAGGCGTTCATCATGGTGTCGAGGGCGTCGTATTCGGAGCCTTCGACGTCGATTTTCAAGATGTCAATGTATGTGTGGTTGTTCTGCTTCATGAGCTCGGGGAGTGTCCAGAAGGGTGGGTCGCTTTGGTGCTTGTCCTCCTTGCCGAGACCGACTTTCTTGAAAAAGGTGCGGTGTCGGTGCTGCTGGGCAATCTGGGGGCCCCAGCCCTCGACGGAAAAGTCGTAGCCCCAGATGCGCGCACTAGGGACTCGCTCGAGCATTTCAGCTTCGAACGAAGACTCGCCGTTGATACCGAAACTGTACATGACAAGGCCATCTTGGGCGTCGGACAGCGGCTCTTGCGAAGTCGAGGTTTGCGGCGCGCTTTTCAGCGCCGGAAGTCCCTCGTACACGCTCATGCCGCAGACCCATTTGCCGCCGTCACCAAGGCGACCAACACGCTGGATGTCATGGGGGCATGTCCATGTAGGGGGGAAAAAGTCCCAGATGGTAAATGGGTACTTGAGGAAGTCTTGGGGGAAAAAGGGGATCTTTGGGTTATCGGGATGCGTCTTTGCCATGGAGTCGCGCAGGTCAACGCTCTTCTTCCACGACTTCTCAGACAGGGCCGAACGGTCTTTGATCCATGCTCTGAGGAGCGACGAGGATTGCGAGGAGCCAGTTGATGGCAAGACTGGGAGGTAGGGAAGGAGAGCCGTGCCAGCGGATTCCTCGTTGTGGAAGATGACGATGAGGAAGACTAGAACAAAGATTGCTGCGAATACACGTGCTGGTGCCATCAGGTTAGCCATGGTCCGCAGGGGAGCATGGCGGCGAATTACCTCCAAAAGACCTCAACATGATTGCGGTTGAGAAGATGGCGTCCAGATATCTAGGTGAGAGAGATGGGGAGCGACCGTGATGGGTACATGTGCCTCCGAGTTGAATCGGTGGAGGACAGTAGTTTGGGGGAGCGCGCGAGTCAAAGGCTGAGAGCGAGACACGCGGAGGGAGAGAGAGTGTGTGTATATGTCAAAAGGAAGAAAGAAAGAAAAAGACGCAAAGGATGGATGTCTGGGAAGAAGGCGAGGGCCAAGAATCAAATAAGAAAGGAGCCAGCAGATTCAAAGCGTCTGGGACCCCTACGCGCAGGCGGCGGGCCAAGTGATGGTCAAACAGACAGACACAGGCCCGCTTCCTGCATGTGTCCAGCTACTCCCTGACAAGGCGAAGGCCGTTTGGACACATGCCAAGCATTGCCGCCGAAACAAGCCTAAGTCCCAGTCTTACTGCATCTGTAACTGGGGACGGCGCTAGTATCTCGAAAAAGGAAAGCCTTTTCCACCAGACTATGCAGGTGTAGGTGTAGCTCTGCTGCCAGTGTAGTACTCGTAACTGGGATGACACCCTGTCTCTGTACCATGGTATGCACTGCACTTGCATCGTCATAGTAGTTTATTCTGTAAATAGTGTTGTACCAACAAGCACAATACCCCAGGCGTCTGCAGAGCTATTTTTGTATCTTTTTTTTTATGTATGTCTTTGTTGGATGGTGAATGGATGGATGCATGGAAGGATAGACGTTGATAGCTGGGCAAGAATAGAATAAGCGTACCACACATGACATGAACACGACTAGGCTGACCAATGATGCACCCGCGTGAGCATGTATAAGCATCGAGCAGCCTCGACATGCTCCGGAGTGGCGATATGTGTGTGTGTGTGTGTGCCATGGTGCCAGTGCTATGTGGAGAGGGCGGCGCACAGACAAATGCCCGGCTGAGGGATGAAACGACGCCGGCGGGCTGATGCCAACCCAACAAAGCGCCCCACTGCCTTTTCCTCCTGCCGCCACGCCCGCCACCAACGGCCAGCATGCATTCTCTTACTCAGTCGCTCCCTCCATCATCCCTCCATCGTCCATCCATCGCCCATCCATCACCCCATCATCATCATCATCATCATCATCATCACCATCATCGTCGTCATCTCGACTCGGTCAGCCATCACGACGACTACTACTACACCACCATGTCTAGTCCTGCGCCAGCCCCGCCCCCCGCCAGCCAATGTACTGGCCCTGCGCCCTCCGTAAGCTCGTATGGCGACGGCTGATCAGCAGGGGCGGCACGGCTTTGTTGCTCGATTGGAGCCATGCACGCCATGTGTATATCTCTAACTAAACACGGGACAAGAGACGAGCCACGGCGAGGGGCGCGAGCTGATAGGCGCTCGGCAATAATGGCGGGCGTGCGTGTGGACGCGTAATGGGCCTGGTATCGCCTACGCCTCGCTCTCCTCTTGGGTCCCGCTGTTGCGAGTGTCTTGTGGACAAAAATGGCTGCCACTACGAGCAGCACGCTGCATGTGGTAAATACGGTATCGCGATGCGCCTCGCCTGCATACGTTAGCTTGCTTCCCTCGGGACTTTGAAATGGCTACGTACCCTCCTTGGTCGTGCTGAGCGCAAGCACCACAAAGACGTTGAGCGGAATGCGCAGGATGCCGTAGATGCTGGCGCGCGACCCGTCTTCAATCAGCTTGCTTTTCAGCGAGCCCATTGCGGGATAGTAGACTCCGCAGCACAGCTCAAAGATGCAGAAGCACCAGAGCGTCAGGCGCTCGTCGCGAAAGTGCCCGGGAATCAGGAAGCAGAGTGAGGAAACGGCAAGGATGCCCGTCAGCATCTTTTGCGCGGGCAGGGGGTCCGCTGACGTCGAAACGTGCTTGTAAAGGAGAGATCCGAGCATCATGGAGCACATGAGAATGGCAAAGATGAGGCCAAACGGCAGTTCTGGTCGCAATGTCAGCTTGTACGCGCCTAGGCTTCAGGAGATGAGCGTGGAAATGCATACCGTCGGTTGAACCCGAGAGCTGGTGGCTCAGCTTCAATGCCGGAAACTTGAAGAAAATAAACAGGAAAAGCGAGCCCTCAAAGAAACCCGAGACCAGCGCGAGAATCATAATGTTGCGGTCGCGGAGAATGGTGCGCAGAGCCGACGTCGACGGCGGGGCTGGCGTCGCCTCTTCCTGCTGGAGCAGGCCCTCGGTCTCCGACGCGCGGCGGTTGTTGGATCCATAGTTTTCGCCCCAGTAGGTCGAGATGGCCAGGAACGACAAGGCCAAGCACCCAATCGACGCCATGAAGGGCGTCTTTGCCGTGCCCGTCTTGCTGACGGCCCATTCGGCAAAGATGCCAGAGGCAATGGCAGCGCATGTGTTGGACGTGGTCATGGTGCTGAAGATGCTGCTCAAGTGCGGCTCGCCATCCTGCAGCATGAGCTGGTTGAACTCGGCGACCAGCCAGCTTTCGAAGACGCTCCAGAGAACGGTTCCACAGACTCCGCCGAGGATGCGGCCGAGGAAGAGGAGGTAGATGTTGTTGCTGAGGAGCGTAGCACACGACAGCGAGTACAGGGCGCAGTAGCCGAGGCAGGCAGTCCTGCGGCCATATCGATCTGCGAGGGCGCCGACAAAAGATGCCGAGATGCCCGCCGAGATGAAGCCCGTCAGGAAAAGAAACGCCACTGTTTCTTCGGGGAGGCCCTTTTCGTCTGCAAGGGCTGGTGAGCATTTACGTGGAGCTGGGGATGGCATCATGCCACGGACCTTTGTAGATGGGATATATGTAGGGGCCCTGAAGCCAGTCGGCGGCATTCACGAGCAGATAGATGGGAAAGAAGCGCTTCTTCAGCCTGGCCAGGCCCAGCATGTCGGGCTCCATGTAGCCATGCTCGTCCTTCTTGTCCGAGGGGGCATGGTCGTCGGCGGCGGCCTTGCGCGAGCGGTGCGTGTGGTAGAAGGCAAAGGCATTGAGCAGCAGGGATCCGGCAAAGGTGGCGCGGTAGAGGTCCATGT
The DNA here is from genome assembly GCF_000359705.1 of Exserohilum turcica Et28A. Classification (NCBI taxonomy): domain Eukaryota; kingdom Fungi; phylum Ascomycota; class Dothideomycetes; order Pleosporales; family Pleosporaceae; genus Exserohilum; species Exserohilum turcicum. The sequence goes on along the minus strand of NW_007359937.1, from coordinate 270,264 downwards.
TGAATGTGGACTCTGGCTGTTGAAGGGGAAACGAAGGGAAGCGTGTGTGTGCGAGTGGGTGAGTGGTGGCAGGGCAGTGAATGGCCAGCAAACACGACAAAGGAACCAGAGAGAGCGTGTATACTATAGTAGGCGACGAGGAGGGGCGAGGATATGGCGTCGGCCGGGGCTGGAATGCCGTGGCCGGGTCTGTGGAACGAGTTAGCCGTGGTTCATGCCCGTGGCGGCCCTGTTGCACCTTATACAGGGCGCGTGTTTGAGGATAAAGCGCCGTCTTTGCACGCAGCCGCTGGGTCTGGCGCCGTCAGGGATGGGCGCCGCCGGCGAGGGCGGATCCCAATCAGGACGCTGCAGAGCCATTTGCACCGACAGACGTGACGCCTGTGCCTCAGGTCCCGACGACGTGCGGCTGACGGGGCCTCTGCGCGCGCCGCATCCCGGGTGTTATTGCGCGTCCAAAAGTGGAGCGACACACACATGCGATGCGGGCGTCCATGGCAATGCAAAGGCGTAGGCGTTTCCAAAGTAAGTGTGCTGATGCATCGCCATGGCCCGTGCGCCGCTCACGTGCGGGGGCTCCTCGCCTTTGCCTGTGGCCCTCCCGCCACGCGTTTCACCTCCGCATCACCATCAACCACCATCCCCGGCCTCTGCACTGCTTCTTCTGCACACAACACCACGCTCCCGCTACGCCCTCTGCCTGAGCACGCTGGCCGACGGCCCGCCTGCACTACACCTATGCCCATCGCCATCTACCTTGGCCCTCGTCGACATTTCCGCCATGCTCCGAGCCTAGCCCAGCATCCTTCCCCGCTCTCTCGCCTACGGCCTCGTATCTCCATGGCGCCTCCAACCCGTCCAAGGCTAGCCCACTGCCGCTCCACGGCAAAAGGCTAGATTGTGCACTTGTCCATCGCCCCATGACCCCGTAGCCAGCACCAAGGGAATTCACTCACGCCTGCAGCCATGGCCTGTAGTGCTTACACTTATATGAAGATGCTCGAATAGTGCATCTTGCGCCCGACCAAATGCAGCAAGCTGAAAAACACCCCCCAGTAAATGCACTCACCCGTGGCAAATTGATGGGGCAAAGCAAGGCTACGGGCTCGCTCTCTCTCTCTCTCTCTCTCGCCCTCTCGCCACAGAAACTACCGTACTACTCGTCCCACACACAATTGTTTAAACGTTCACGTTTAGACGTTTGGCGGTGGCTGTGAGCACGAGGGAAACTTTACACCCAGACTCGTGGCATACACCTTGGCCCACGGCACACACCTTGGCCCCGTCACCGTCAGTCAGCCGCCCGTGGGATACGCTCCAGCGCCATCGGCTGCACAGCCGAGAGAAAAGGATCAAACGAACCTTTGCCTTGGCTCGTCTATCCCTTCCCCTTCTCCTGCCAAGTGCCCGCATCACGGCGCTAAGCGGTCCTAGTCACGTGACCGGTGCGCGGAGGGGCTGTGCTGTGGCTTCTTGGCAACGGCAGTGAACGAACCACCAAGTTATTGTTAGAATCTTCTCAACCTTCTTCGAGTGCCAGCGCTGTTCATATCCAGCTAGCCTTGCGTCTTTATTTAGATCGTCATGAACACGCACACATCTATGTGGGCTTTCCCCCCTCCCCCCCCCTTGCGCTCTGCCGCCCTGTCTACGTCATACGCACTTGGTCCATGTTTGCATTTGTCTCATGCTCGACTATCCCACCACCACCGTCGCTTCAAACACGCTAGCTGCATGTTCCTTTCCTCAGCCTATAGTGTAGCGTGCACGTGTCCGCCGCTGGCCTAGCTACCACATGCCATTACAGCGGACGCTGACACTGATTGCTGAGACGTTTATGCGGTGCGCATATACACACGCTGGATAGGAAATGCTTAGTGCACTTGGTTCTAGAATGTTGCGTCTTGCATAGGAACGAGCGTCCCTGTATTTTTTCTTTCTTTCTGCACTCGTCTCGTCGCATATCTCTGTTTGATCTTGGGAGAGGTGTTGACCAAGTGTTTGGCCAGCATGGATACTTGCGTATGGAACTACAATCAGAACTAGCGGAACTCTTCTCAAATTATTCCACCTCACCAAACAACTCATGATTTGGACACTCTACTAGTCATTGCTATGTAATAGGACTGCAATGGGTATTGGTCATGGTGGGAGAGTTTGTTGGAATATGCTCTGCAACTAGAATTTCAAATCCATGAATGGCTGCGTAGAGAGTGATTGGTAACAATGTTATTGTTTTGGCATCTGGACGGTATGCGTTTGCAGCTAGTTGCTTCGAGAAACACAAACATGTATTGCTTGCTCCTTTTGTGCTTACTAAACTCGCCTCGCCACGTACGTAAGCCCCAGCGCATCTCATCCCTGTGAATCTCAGAACTTTAAAAGAACATGTATCGTAATGTCTGCATTGCTTAAGCCATATCGCTCACGTAATCTCGTTTGGGCCATAGGCATTATTTCCAACCTTGGTATAGACCAAATCCCAGCCCCTCCCGTAAAACCCCGAGAGAATATCCTAGTGTACACGCGTATCCCCCATGAAACATCCAAAACGCCCCGTATCCCAAAGAAACCCATTCATAACTTCGTGTTCCATGTCAGTGAAAGACTGTACTGCGCGAGTCTCTCCGTTATCGCGTAACGAGTACTCTGGTCCCTACAGCCCCGCCATGTCTAGCCTCCAGACGCAGTATACTGGGATTTGTTTCCAAAACTACTGAACGGCTTGCACTCTAGATCGGCAATCTTGCTCAGGCACTTCTGGCATGCCAGAGCTTGACAGCCAGGACACCTGCTGCAGCCGACGTGTGCCTCGACGCAGTAGACACAGTGGTCAGGTCCGCCTGGCTGGACGTGCCAGGAGAAAGTCCGATAACTGCAAGTCTGTAGTACGCATGCATGTGACATGTTGACAACAAGACCGTGAGCCAGCGCGCCAGGACCCGGACTGGGCGGTTCGCTCTCGGGGGCTCTGCAGCACATCAGTAAATTCTTGCAGTGACATGATATGTCGGTGGTTCACCTACGGAGTGTCACACTCGGGATGCCTAGCATAGTACTCGGCCATCTCGCGCTGCCACTTCTGGTACGCGGCGCTATTGAGATACTTCCAGGGGGGATCGCCAGTCTTCTTGAACGGCTTCTTGGGCGGGGGACTTGCTCGGCGGGCACGCTCCCGCATCTCAGCCTCATACTGCTTCGTACGTGTGTTGTCGACATCCTGCTGGATAGGGGGATCGGTTTGAAATTTGCGGCGCCAGTACGTCCTGTCATATGCTCTGCGGTAGTCAGCGTCCGTAAGCTTCTCATATGCTTCACGCGCGGCACGAAACACGGTCGAGTCGCTGGTTCCAGATTTGTCCGGGTGGTGTACGATGGCCAGGGCGCGGAAAGCTGCTTTGATGGCGTCGTGGCTGGCTCCGAGTTGCAGGCCAAGCACGGCATAGTAGTCCTGGAAGGGTTCTTGGTCCATGGTGCAGAGGTTCTTCACTGAGGCGGCGGATGCGGGCGAGAGGTTACGCGGATTGGAGAGGAACTGTGGGAGAGAGTCAAAAGAGCAGCATGGCTTGCAGCGACAGTCACTCGCAAAAGTTGCTTGCTGGTCGTGAGTGGATGCCTGCGCAGGCAGAAACAGTCACATCTTTCACCTTTGGCAGGTGCGCCACCTCGAGGTGAATGAGAGTACCAGAATGACGCGTCTGCGTGCGAGCCCGTTTGATCCAGCTCACGTACTGCGTGAATATGAGGGTTTATCAAAGACAGCGTGATGAATCGAGTAGGTGAACGCAATTAGCTTGATTGGGGCCATGTCCTGCCAGTGCAAACGGTCGCGTGCGGCCGTGTGGTGTGGCTTGGGATTTGGTATTGTCAATTGAGGTTATTCAAGAGTTGAGACGTGTCAAAGTTGTCTGTCATTTCAGCAGTTTGCTTTGGTTTGTCTCAAATAGGTGTGATCTTAGTTATATGTGAGCTTTGGTGTTATCTCACTACACTGTTGGAGGGAAGTTGAATGCATTCCATTACATCACATCACACCCCCATACTGCTGGCCCAATGTAAGCCTCGGGTTTCGCTCGTCTTCATGCACCACGCGAGGTTTACGTAGGGATGTAAAATGTAACACATACATATCTACATCCCCATACTCGTTTCCATCAAGCTGATATTTTACCAACAAGCCCACGAGAATCAACGTATGGGTATAGTAGGCATTGTGTAGAGTAATAAGTAGTTGTTGTGTTCAAGGTGCTAGTCTAGTACCATACTGCTGTCTCGTATGTGTAACTCACCGCATTGTGGACCCGCCAAGTCAGCGTCGAATAACTTGGAAGAATATACCACATGTAGTCAGATGTAGAGAAGCTGTTAGAGCCCTCATCAGACAGCAATATCCGAGTTACTATCACATGCCCTAACATGAACGTGGTAACTACTTCCAATCGCCAATCCATCTCACTAGCGACCCGTCTCGTGCAATACTAGTACGTATTCTGCTACTATCTTCCACTGCCATCTATACTGTGCTACAATCCAACAACTACCCCCACAAAAGTTATCGATATCTTGGAGACACAAACCGCCTTCAATAGGTCTGCTTGTCTTCTCATGCAGGATCAATGCAACTCCTATGCTCGGATTGCAGTCGCGGTATCGTCATCTCCCAGAAGCATGGGTCTGATAAAGCTCCCCTGCACGACTTCGGGCTGTCCCATTCTTGAACAATATTTCCCAACTACCCTCCATCCTAATCAAAAATAGCTCACTATTCATGTTCATGGACCAGGCCAACTAGAAGACGCCACGCATCTACCAACTGACAACTCTGGGTCCTCTGGATACAAGACCAGTGACGTTGCTTCCCCTTGACCACACTTCAGGCTTGTGTAGATCCATGGAGCCGGGCCGCTGGTGTGGCAATCGGCGTCTTCACATGACCATGGTTGCTGAGCTGTTTTCTTTGTGCGGGAGATAAGTGGGCGGTCAGAGAGGGTGGGGTAGCCAAGGTATATCGTGAGGCTTGTACGTACGTAGTCTGAGAGTAACGTCAAGAATCACGAGGCCAGTCTATGCCCAGAAGGGCTAGCGCGCCTCCAGTTTAGCGTGAAACACGCCCACTGCCTCGAATGGCCGCAGCAGGGCTTCATTGTCTTTTTGCCATCTTATCAACATCCCACGCTGCCTCGCCTGCTGTCGTCGAGACTACATAAGCTTTGCCTTGACCGGGTTCCACGTCCTCCGCCAGTGCGCTGCCCACACTGCGCTGCCAAATCGACAAACCGCAGCACTTACCCCACCCCCCTCGCGCCACGCATCCTGGCCTCGGACACTGATCAGGCTTAGCCACTTCTGTCACGCGCGCGACCCGCTGAATCCTACCTCTTTTACTGGAGCCTCTCTTACTACTACCGTGCGAGGCTGACGGCAGCCTCCAATGTCAGCCCCAACATCCAACGCTGACTTGAACACAAGCGGCAGTCCCGCCTATGGCACCTTTTCACGTCCATCCTTCATCTCCGACCCCGCCACCAGCCACGGCGACAGCAACGACAGCACCACCCTTGAGTCTACTGTTGAAGATGACGATCTCTCGCCAACGTCTAGGCCTGTGCCAGAGCGCAAGCCATCAAGGCATATTGAGTTTAGAAAATATCTCAAGCGCCCCTACAAGGACACGCAACGCACCCTGAGCGATGCGTTGCGGTCGGCAAGGAGCAGAGAGGAGCAGGAGACGTTGCTACCCGAAGAAGACTATGCTGGCAGCGATGGATGCTTCAACGGGCAGGGCCAGCCCATGGCCCCGAGGATCCCCGGCACACATCCCGTGAACAACTATCTGACTTATCGCACGTACTTCAATATCCATCGGTAAGCCCAGCCATTCGACTGCAGACTGCAAACCGGCGCTTACAGTAGAGCAGGATACGACGACTGGTCCTGGCTGTCATTGAGGATCCCTACACAGTGGACCAGCTTCGGGAGCCCCGTATGAATGTCCTCATTGTAAAGCCGCTTGTAGATCGTCTCTACGATGAGGACGACATCTCCATTGTCTACTGCCTGCTTGTCAACCGCATGCAATTCCTGCGGGACCAGCAGTTCCAACAACATCACCAGACCGTCGATCTCACACGTGCCAATCTGTGCGAGCTGGTCGCCATGAAAGTCTTGCGGCGGCACGACGAAGAGTCTACGGGCAAAGCCGGCCTGCTCCTACTAGCCCAGATTCTAGTAGCACCATTCCAACCCTTCCAAGGAGCTCCGGCGGAGCGGTGTCCGCCGCGACATGTATCTGACTACCAAGGCCAGGGCGACAACGATGGCAAGCTCACTGCCTTGGAGGTTGCCATTGTCTCCGAGAGCAAAGTGCTCCTAGCTGGTTCCGCGAGCCAGAAAGTCATCGATGCCATCTACCGCGGCCGTATCGTATATACACCGACTACCTTTATGGATATCATCCCAGACCACTACAAGTACAAGCCCATCTCGCTATATGACCCGCGAAAAGCGCCTGTGCTCAACCAATACCGACTCATGGTGCCGAGAACGCGCAATGTGATTGAAGTATTTCAGTTTTGCATACTCCTGGCCCTATACTGTTGGTGCATGTCGGCACGGAAAGACCATTTTCTCACTGGTCCCGAGCTTGTTTTCATGGTCTATGGTGCTGGCTGGGTGCTCGACGAGTTGACTTCATGTCTTGAACATGGTTGGGAGGTGCACACACAAGAACTGTGGGCCTTTATGGATGTCACCTTCTCCGGCATATTCATCGTCTACATCTGCATGCGCTTCCACGGCTGGTTGACAAATCAAGACGAGACTGGGCGACAGGCTCTCGACGTCCTTGCCGTAGCCGCGCCTATTCTCTTCCCACGCATCGCATTCAATCTGATGCCCGAGAACATGCTTTTCATCTCTCTCCGAGCCATGGTTAAGGAATTCACGGCACTGAGTCTGATTGCCGTCTGGTGCTTTGGCGGTGTCCTCTTAGCACTCAAGTGGCTGAGTATTAGCAACCCCGCCGTCGGCTACGAAGGGTCGCCCAACTCCATTACCATTTCCAAGTGGATGTTATGGATCTGGTTCGGTCTGGATGGTACAGGAATCGACGAAGCACCTCGTTTCCACGAGATCCTCGGGCCCACGCTCATGGTCATCTATGCGTTTCTAGGCAACACCTTGTTTCTGACCGTCTTGGTATCCATGTTGTCAAACACATTTTCCAAGATTGCCGCCGATGCGACTGCAGAGATTCAATTCCGCCGCGCTGTCCTGACGTTTGAAGGCGTCAAATCAGACTCGCTTTTTGCCTACCGCCCGCCTTTTAATCTTCTCGCATTTGTCATTTTACTCCCGCTCAAGTTCATCCTCTCGCCACGCTGGTTCCACAAGATCAACATTACGGCAATTCGCGTCCTCAACTTTCCTATTCTCCTCTTTATAACCTACTACGAGCGCCGTTCTCTCTGGAAGCCCGTACGCCGTCTCAGCGTAAATGGCCCAGGGCCCTCAAAACGCACCATGTTCCTGCAAGACGTGGGCTTCTGGCATAGCTGGAAGCAACTCAATCCCCACGCAGACCTGCAGGCTGTCTTTGAGGAGGAGCCGCCGCCAGATGTGGTAATGTCGATTGAAGAAGAAGATGACTTGGAGGACGCTATACTTGAGAACAGTTTCGCGCCGACGGGTATGGCTGGCACAAGAAGCGTTAGTCCCGGTAGTGCCATGACAGGGCGAAGAAGGAGGCTCAGTAGTGTATGGCCTGGACCCAGTGCGTAGAAGGATTCAAGGATGGAACTAGTACGCATTGAAGTGTGAGGGTGGTGATTCTAGTTAGTCTAGAGTGTTGGCGTCGCTCATTCATACCCACATACATACATACATACGTATCTATCCAGCACATTCGCAATCACAAAAAAATACACGTTGTTTTAGTTATATGTATCATCCATAAATGACTTCTCTCCCCCTTCGTCTCAATCGCCATCGTCATCTTACCCAATCCAGCCCATCCTCGCACAAGCCATCCAAGGACATCCCTCCTAATATCGATCAAAATTATTAAATCTTATATTAAATCTCCCCAACTCTAATATCCAGCATCACCCTTGACGCTCCCCGCATTGACGCAAGCCATGGTAATCCGTGCCACCCATTTCTTTCCATATACGTACATACTGACATAATATTTCCCATCGCCTTACCCCGTCACTGTCACCGACCAGCTTACGACATCAACTGACTCGTAAATATTTTTTTTAAGAAAAAAAAAGTCCCGCCCAACACAACAACCACCATGGATTAATTAATCCACCGAATACGACTACAGTAGTAATAGTAATCATAATCCCGCGGCCTGCAACGCATTACCCCCCCCCCCCCCCGGCAAAAGTTATTCGTCCTACCACTAAGCGGCTATCTAGCCTACTACTTAGCAGAGGTCTGCATTGGTGTAAGCGCATTCAAACTATATAAAGTTAGCACTATACTATAATAACTTAGTACTAAATATTATAACTAACTTAGTAATTAAATAATACTTATTTAGTATAAAAGCTTAGTGTTTTAATTCTAGGCAAGCTGGGTGGCTGTAACGATGTTACAACTTCGCCAAGTATTGATCCAATCCCAGAGCCGGATCGGAGGAAGTACCTGCCGCCCTTCATCAGCCATTCGCCCGAGGTCGGATCCGAATTCGGACCCGACTAGGATAGGTATATATTGAGACACTCCCTGTAGCTAGCTCTGTAGACTTTTGATATCCTTTCGTACAAGGCCTATAGGTGGCTTGTTGAATCTAGGCTCTTTGTGATCCCACGCACTCCCATATGCCTCTGAGTGATCCTACGACCGAAACAGATCCGACCTGCCTTACCTGCGCCGTTACATTATATCAAAAGTCTCGTCCCAGCCGGTGACGGCTTCTAAACAATATCGCAGCTGTTTGTTCGAGATCACGTCCAAGCCCCAAAGTTATCCGGAACCAATCCGAGTACTTACACGATCACATCCGACATTCATTTTAGGCAGGATCCCATAGATCTCCTGTCGACCGAGGCCTTTGGGTTTGGAACTTCTGCGCTCCTCGCGAGGCAGATTACTTCGGAAAAGTCGCGTAGAGTGCGCCAAGATAGAGACACGAGACTACCAATAACCCATCAACCCTCAGAGGCAATCGCTGATGGTTGACCCCACAAGAACCGGAGTTTCTAAGGAATCCCCCCGAAATCGGTCGAATACAGGACCAAACCATTCTGGAGAAGAAAGCCGGCAAGATGC
>NW_007359937.1:161951-250135 GCF_000359705.1 Exserohilum turcica Et28A | reverse complement strand
AGAAGTGGGGTATTGTGGACGACGATATCTATAACTTTGACGAGACTAGCTTTATGATGTGCAAGATTTTATTACAGTTAGTTATCACAGCATTAGAAGAATATAGAAAAAAGAAGCAGATACAGCCAGGCAACCGTGAGTGGGTTACTGTGATCTAAGGCGTGGGCGCGTTGGGTCGCCGAATACCACCCTTCGTTGTCTTTGCGGGCAAGGTGCTTATCAACGTCTAGTTTAAGGATTTGCCTGCCAACTAGGTTCTTGAAGTCAGTCCTAATAGCTGGACGAATAATCAGCTTGGTCTTGCCTGGTTAGAGCACTTTGATACCCATACAAAGAGGCATACTGTAGGTGGGTATCGACTGCTTATTATTAACGGCTATGAGAGCCACTGCTCTATCGATTTTCAAGATCTTTGCAAGGAGAAGAATATTGTGCTTCTCTGCATGCCTGCGCACTCGTCTCACCTGTTGCAGCCCCTTGACGTCGCCTGCTTCTCGCCGTTGAAGCGCAAGTATGGCGACGCTATTTCAGGCTTGGCACGCAACCGCACCCACTATATCAGCAAAGAGACCTTCCTACCAGCCTTTAAGACTGCTTTTGAGCAGTCTATCACGAAGGAGAATATCCAAGCTAGCTTTAGAGGTGCTGGTCTAGTCCCACACGACCCACAGGCTGTGCTATCTAAGCTTGATGTAGTGGTGCAGACACCTCGTCAATCACCACGACGGGTAGCTGCCTAGCAGGCGCAGACACCACGCAACGCGCGCGAAGTTAAGTCTCAAATTAGTCTCATTCAAAAGAGCATAAGAAAACGCCGTAGATCTTCTGCCAATTCACTCACTAAGCAGATCGCGCAGCTAAGTAAGGGGGCCCAGCAAATGGCACATAAAATGACGCTTATGATGGAGGAAATAGGTACGCTTCAAGCGGCTCTTGACGAGTCAAATAAGCGTAAAAGCCGCAAGCGGCGATACGTACGGACAGAAGAGACTCTTACTGTAGGCAAAGTACAAGAAGTATTAGCTAAACAGGCGGGTAGCAGTCGTGGTGATGGTGAGAGTGCGTCGAAGAGGGTGCAAGGAGAGCGGCGGTGCGGGCGTTGCAAGCAGACTGGACACAACGCTCGTACCTGCGTAGTTGAGATAGATAGTGCAAGTGATAGTAGCGATTCTGATAATTAATTTGGTATATTGCAATAGTTTATTGACTGTGATAAAAAACTGTGATAACGTGTTGATGTAGATGTAGTGGTGGGGCGTTAGCGACTCGCTTGGGTTAGCGACTCACTTGTGAACCACGTTATTCTAAGAAACTATAGAATAGCTTATGATAGCTTAAGTAGAAGTAGTAAAGATATAGAAACCCAGCTTCTAGCTTTTAGCTTATACTAATCAGTATAAGCTATTACTTGAGATACTTTTTTAATATCTTTTTACTAAGCTTAACTTTAACTTCAAAATACTTTAGCTATTAAATTTTAATATATATTCATAAATTGATTAATTTTAAGCTTTAAAAGTTAAAGTTACTCAAACGCTTTTTAAGCTTATACTAATTTTATAATAATAATAAGTAAAAAAATAATATAAAAAAAGCTGAACCTAGTACTATATGTAACGGGCTGAACGCCCTTCGCCTCCCATACGCGTCTACGACCTCGTTTACTCCACCTGCCTGGCCCGATTGTTACCCTAGCAACCAGCATTGTATATAGATAGCTACGTAGCCGAGAGCTTAGCTCTCTATCGAATACAATCTTGTTACCTTGGCCTGTCCGATCGTGCTCCCGAGCTTAAGACTACCCTCCGGGGTCGAGCCCCTTACACTATAAGCTTAGCTTTTTTAAGTATATAAATACTAATAATTTAGTAACTTTACTAGCTACTCTACTAGCTTCAATAGTAATTTAAGCTTAGCTACTAAAGTAGCTTACTATACTACCTTTACTATAGCTTTTAGCACTTAATTACTACTACTAAGCTTAGCTATACTACTAAGTTTTAGCTAAAATAGCTACTCTATAGCTATCTTAGTAGCCTTATATAGCTTTACTAGGCTACTAGCTAAGCTACTAGCTAAGTTACTAGCTTCTACTACTACTATACTACCTAGCTACTTACCCAATTTTTTAACTACTACTTGCGTATAGCTCTACTTTTAAAGGCCTTATAATAAGGCTTTAAAATAAGCCTCTAAGTGCCTATTTTAGCTACTTTACCTACTTAGCTATCATATAATATTTCTATTCTTTATACTACTTACTTCTTTACCTAAATTTACTATTAAACTTGAGTAGTCAAAAGTATAATAATAATTAAAAGCCTTATTATAGTTAGCTAATATAATTATCATACTATACTAGCTATAGCTTTTTTGGTAAATAGCTAAAAGCTTATTTTAAGCTTGTTTTTAGGCTATATGAAATACTAAAAATTAAGTAATATAGCTAGTTTTTAAGCTTTACTTTTTTTTACTTTTATAACTTCTATTTTAGCTATATAATACTACTAAACTTTTATTAATATACTAGCTATCTTTATATACTAAAACTTACTATAGTATAGCTATATTATAGTAAGTGATATAAAATACTACTAATATTTTAGCTAAGCCTACTAATGTAGACCTCTACTAAGTAGTAGGCTAGATAGCCGCTTAGTGGTAGGACGAATAACTTTTGCACCCCCCCCCCCGCCCCCCTCCTTCCACCCTTCCTCCCCAAAAATAAACGGGCCTTTGGGGGAGGGAAAAAAATCATTCGGAGTTGTTGTTGGGGCGTGCGCGGCCCGTTCATCGTCATCGTGGGCCCGCACTTTGTTTGTCCGGTGTGGGTGCGGCAGATACAGCAGAGACCGCGGGGTGGGGTCAGATGGAAGAGCTAAGCCTAAAACGAGCTTTTTCGTGAGTAAGTAGTGGGGGAGGGCGAGGAGGAGGAACTTGACCTCTCTACATAGCAAGGACCGGAGCGCACCAGACGAGACCAGACGAGCACGAAAGAGTAAGGACGAGAAGGAAGCAAGACGCGTGACTCGAACTGTTGTTTAGTTTTGTTTTGTTTTTTACTCTGTTATCGCTATTCGGATATATATATATATGCTGGGGGTATAAAAGGTGGGAGAGGAAGAGGGGAAAAGATCCAGCCATCTATCCATCTATCTGGTTGGTTTTGTTTCTTGCATTTGGCGATATAACAACACGACAACACGCACACAACATACAGACACAAGCGAAGGAGGTATTGCACGCCGCTCATACAACTGGTCCATTAGCAACGACGACAGCTTTCCGCTACCATACCACGCACACACACACAGCACCCAAACATGGCAGACCCAACACCCCTCCATGTCCAAAACTACCCTCTCCCTTCCCGCACAGCACTCACATCGCAGTTCCTGCACCAGCCCCTCACCTCGCTGCCCACGCCAGCCATAGTGCTAGACCGCGCCGTGGTAAAGCGCAACTGCGACGCCATGCTGCAGGTGTGCAAGCAGCTAGGCGTGGGATTCCGAGCACACGTGAAAAGCCACAAGACGGTGGAGCTGTCGCGGCTGCAGGTTGGCGAGGACGGGGACGGGGCGGCCGAGTTTATTGTGAGTACGGTTGTGGAAGCGGAGCATCTCTTGGAGCTTGTGCGGGGGGCGCAAGAGGGGGGTAGGGAGGCGAGTGTACGTGGTTATTTCTTTTTTCGTCTTCCTTCTTTTTTTTTCTCTCCTTTTTCACCTCTCCGCTTTCTTTTCCTGACTTTTGATTGTTTTTCTTTCAGATACCCTCCTTTTTTTTGAAAATTGACTACGTTGCATAGCATTGATTTCCTTACGTCGCCGACGTTTGGGCTTCCATTTTATCGGTGTCGTCATTCGAGAATGCACAAAAGTGAAAAGAAAAGAAAACTTAGAGAAACAACCTCCTCCTAACGTCATACATGTAGATCCTGTATGGCGTCCCTGTCCCGCAATCCGGGATCCCGCGCCTCATTTCCTTGGCTGAGAAACTAAAGCCACGGTCCATTCATGTCCTTATCGACAACCGCGAAGCATTCCTGAAATTCGCCAAATGCCTCCATGTCTCAGGAAGCGAGGTGCAACTAGGTGTTTTTGTCAAGATCGATACAGGCTATGAGCGCGCTGGTGTAAAGACGACTTCTCCGGCCTTTCCCTCGCTCGTTGAGACGATCGTGGCGAAGAGCCAAGAACAAGGGTCAAAGTGCTTCTTCAAAGGCTTTTACAGCCACTTTGGCCACAGCTACGCCGGGTCGTCGGAGGAAGATGCCGCAAATGGGTTGATCGAAGAGCTGGTCGGGCTGGAAGAAGCAACGAAAGCTGTGCCAGCAAGCTTCGATGGCAAGCTTGTACTGAGCGCAGGTGCGACGCCTACTGCGACAGCGGCACAGAATATGATTTGCAGCTCTTCGTCTCCACGTGTTCAAGAGTTTCAGGCAGTGCTGTCTCGGCTTCAAGAGCGGCATCGGGTTGAGTTGCATGCGGGCGTGTACCCACTGCTCGACTGTCAGCAAGTTGCTACACATGCGAGGCCGCCCACTTCATCTACCCCCGTGACATCAGCATTTCAGCCACTCGGCAAGTCCAACATCGGCATCCGGATGCTGGTTGAGGTAACGAGTGTATACAAGGAGCGATCGAAACCCGAGGCCCTCGTTTCCGCCGGTTCGCTCGCCATGGGGCGCGAGCCATGCAAATCCTACCCAGGATGGGGTATTGTGACGCCTGCGCTGGGCAACTCTTCCGCCAGGCACATTTACGACGAGCAAGACGGCAGGACAGGATGGATTGTTGGGCGAATTAGCCAGGAACATGGCATTTTGACATGGGAGGGCGATACGAGGGAGTGCAATGAGCTGACAATTGGAGACAAGATCATGGTGTGGCCGAATCATGCATGCGTGGCGGGGGCAGGGTTTGGGTGGTATCTTATCGTCGACTCGGATCAGGGTGGTGAGACTGTGGTTGATGTGTGGGTGCGATGGCGGGGGTGGTAGAGTCGAAAAGCAAGACGGAGCAGAGGAGAATTGTAATATGTGCATATGCATATGCGCCGTTGCGCTCAGGCACAGGTTGACGGTAGAGTCGGTCCCTGCATCTTCCGTGCATTCTTGTGTTGGAATCGGCAGATGGCCAAGGAGTCTGGAATCTTCACATGATGCGCTGCATGCAAGGCAGTTGTTTTGACCTTGAGTATCCGACGTTTGCTGGCAAAGTTGGGTGCAGAGTCAGCTCATCTAAGCCGATCACACCATCCTCTCCTCAACACCTCTGGCGACGACCTCACTTGGCGATGGATCCGTTTTGCAATGCGACGTGGTACCTGAGGACTGTGAGTCATGACAAAAAAAAAGCATCGGACTTTGGACGGGTTTGCACGTGTGCGGAATGCTCTCTCAAATCACTGTCGTGCAGAGCATGAGGGAGGGCTTATACGCAGTTGACGCATTATGACGCGTCTGGCTGTACTACAGCATGTATGTCGTTGCGAAACTTGGCTAGCGAGCTCGTCGCGCCCTGCCTAGTGATGGGTGGCATGGATTCCCCATGTTTGATAAGGCGTCTTGTGCATCTGAAACAGTTGGATGGAAGCTTGTTCGTCTGGCGCGAAACTTGCCCAAACGTCCCATCGACACAGCTGCTGTGTGTGTGTACTATACTATGTATGCATACACATTGGCCATGGTGGGGAGGGCGCACGGTGAGGCGGCGGCGGAGGCGGCGGCGTCGCTGACACGGCGAAGAGAATTGGCGAAGGCGATGGGCGGCGGTTGGGCCCAGCACACTGTCGCCGTGTGCTCTTGAACCTTTGAGCAGCCATGGTCCAGGCACCGTCTGGACTGGGCGATGACGTTGGCGGTGCGCTTTTGCCGTTTCAGCTGCGGCGGAAGCCCTCGAGGGCCGCGATCAGCAGTGCGAGGGCCTGCAATTCGGCGATAGGGCGAAGAAAAAGCATCTGCGTAGGTCGACGTGCAGCGCCTAGTCGCTCAGGGCGGGCGGCAGCGGACAGCTGCAGCACCGCTACCCCTCGGCGTGCCCCTCGGCGTGCCCCTCGGCGCAGAGCTCCCCACGCGTCGTCTGGGCGGTGCTGGCGGCTGCAGAGCGTCTTGTAGCGCGCGCCTTGGGGAGGGAGGGGGTGAGGGGGCCCAGCTGAAAAAACAAACGGCGTGCTGGCGGGCGGGCGTGGCAGGTGGCGGGCAGGGGCGGCGCGCACGTGTCGGGCTGGGTGCGGGCGTGTGCAACAGCGCAGCAGAGGGGGCGTGGGCGTGTGGATGCGGGAGGCTGGAGGCTGGAGGCCTGTCAGTGTGGTGTTAGTCGTGCTGGTCGTGCTAGTCGTGATGGCTGCTGTATGGTGGAGAGGCCCGACGGGTTCCCCCGCCCTTGCCTGCGCTCGCCAGCCGCTAGCCGTCCCGGGCCCTAGGCGGCGCGCTAGGCCGCGAACACGCTAGCGCCGCCCCCCTCTGCAGACGTCGTCGCCGCCAGCAGCCCCAGCAGCGCCAGCAGCCCCCCCGTCAGTCGGCCAGGTCCCGGGGTCATCTGTGGCCTGTGGCCCGATGACTTGAACGAACCAAAGGGGTCCCAAACGTCCACGACCGTGTCCACTCAGTCTGCTTTCCGCCGTCTCCGATTCTCTGAACATTTGCCATCCCCCCTGCGTGCGCCGCCGTTAACCTTCATCCCCACAATGCGAGCCCCCAGGATGCGTCGTCACTAGAAACACCCCTGTGGACACCGTCCCCCCCCCCACGACACCTCGGCTATCGCCATTTCCGTCGCGCGTCCGTCCGTGTCCATTCACGCCCAGGGCCCGTCTGGTGTGAGACAAAGACTTGGAGTGTCCTTGTATCACAAACGTCCCGCGAGCTGATCGCTCCCGCTTGGCCCTTGGGGGCGCCCTCTCTGCCCTCCCCCCCCCCCCCCGTCGCTATATCACCATGGTCCCTCTGCGGCGCCCGTCCCAGAGAAGCCGCCGCAGCTTCGACGAGCGCAACGCCTACGCATGGCAAGACGAGCGCGATAACCGCATCATGACGGCCACCTTCCCCATCCATCCCATCGCCTCGATGCAGGCGCCCTTTGAGGAGTCGATGCTCGATGCCACCGGCGAAACGGGCCATGTCCCCTTTGTGAGCCCCAAGAAGGGGGTCAAGACCCGTCAGCAATTGCTGTGCCGAGAGGAGAAGGCCCTCGAGCCCTCGTGGAACTTTACATATAGCTGCCATTGGAGACACAACCCACAGGGCAAGTTCCACACCCTGACCAAGACGATTGCGCAAATCATCTTCGGCGTCCACCTGCTGCACCAGCACCTGGAAAAGTCGGTGGCCGATGTCGCCGACATCCTGCTCAAGCATGTCAACGAGCTCGACAGCTTCCTGCAGCGTGCCAACGAGGACCTCGAGAGCAGCATGAAGGACATGCTGTTCCGCCACAAGTGCCTCAAGGTCCCCATGGAGCACGTCAACGAATTCGACCGCCTGCTCGAAGACCGCTCGTATCGCGCCCAGCTCCTCGAAGGCAACGTGGTAATCGAACGCACCATTGGCCGCATGTCGACGCTGCTCAACGACTATCTCATCGACATCAACGTCTTCCGAGAGGCCAACCAGGAGCTCGACATGTACTTGGCCGACGTGGGCGACGCATGGACATATCGAAATGAGGACATTGGCCGGATATACTCTGCCATGTGCGGCAACACGGGCGGCTGGTCGCAGTTCTTGCAGAGCCTCGTCGCCAAAGCAGAGCGACTGGGTGTTGTGCTTGTGCAAGTCAGCAGCTACTGCAATGAAATCGAAAAGCGTTGTGGTGCCGCTAGTCGCCGAAGTTTGGTAAGACGCCTCCGTCCATGTTTCCACTGCGTTTCGTGGCGCTCACATGTGTAGATTGCAACGCGAACATCGTCGCGAAACTCGTCCAACTCGCGTGATGGCCGCTCATTCCGAAATTTCGCCAACAACAAACCTCTGCCTACGCCGCCTCCGGAGCGCCCGCCTTTTATGAGTGCTTCGTCTTCAGGCCGCGAGACGCCAGCGAGCCTGGGAACCCCCCAGCGACAGTCGACCATCAAGGCCAAAACTCAGCACCACCCAGAAACGGCGAATGCACCCGACTCTGCCACAGAGACACCAAAGCGGAGCGAAGATTCGTCATCCGTATCCGCCAAATCCACTGCCGACGTAGAGGGCCGGCGGCAGGCGGACCAGCCCGAGTTTTACCAGGAATTCTGGTACAACGACGACCAACGTGGAAGAGCCACACCGCTGGCAAAGCCCCGTAGCACACACCAACTCGCGGGACACCAACAGAGCTCGGCACCATCGAATCTGGTTGCAGAAGAGCAATCGTCGGCAACAAGGCACACGTACGCGAAACCAGGCAATGACGATTGCAGTCCTCCTTTGACCGGAAAGGACTCTGCTTACTCTTCTGTTTCTAGTGCGTCGGCCATGTCGCCCGATTATGCATCGCCGCGTTCAGCCTCGTCCATGTCGTCGCGACAAACGGCACAGTTTGGCCTGTTTCCTAGCAGAAACCTTAGCGCTCCAAAGAGTCCGGCTTCCAATCAACTCGGCAGCACAGCAGCGTCTCCCGCTCTCGAGCAGTCCGACTCGTTTTTGAAGCCGGCCGACTTGCCCCACCGTCCTCATACCTCCTTGTCTAGCTATGCAGATGTGTTGCCCAAGCGGCTGTCCAAGCGGAGTAGCTTCACCTCGCTCAAGCGTCTCTTCACAAAAAAGAAGTCGGGTGATATAGAATCTATTGCCGAGTGATCTCCGTTCCATTTCTTCTCCTTCCATCATGTGCAATTCCTTGAACTTGTATGACGTTGCATGGCTATATACCCCTTTGACCGCGTCTGTTCGCTTTGTGCATTTCCGACAATGTCGTCTCTGTCGTGGTGGTCGTTGGTCGGCAACTTTGGGCCGTCGGCTGAATCTTTCCATTGTACATATTCTGTATTCTCGCTTTTCGATTTTTTTTTCTTCTTTCGTTTTGTTCCTGCAACGAGCTATGCGGATCGGGTCTTGTCTTGCGTGCGGGTTTTGCTGGTGAGAACGACACCGTTGCGCGGATGAGTTCGGCGGGGTTGGTCTCAACCATTTTGCTTGCTTAGAGCGCTTGTTCGCAGGGATGGAGTTTGGCGCTGTACATGGGTGGCTATTTCGGGAGAGGATTTTCATACAGTCGCTGAGCAGAGAGGCGGAATGGCAGCCCTTGACATTGTTGACGGTCGTGTGGTCGTGTCTGATATCGTCCTTGGCTGCGGCAAGAAACCCAGGAGGGCAGTACACATGGTGTAAGTAGGAACCAGTTTCATTAGCATGCATGCTTCAGCCTTTCTTTCCGTCTTCTTGATAGCCTTTACCTCGTCCGTCTGTCCCTTCCCGTCAGGCTGTTGTGGAGAGAGCAGGTTGTAGTTGTGGTAGACGTGAAGTAGGCGCGAGGCCGCTATCAAAACAGCGTCTCCGCAAACTCCCTCTCCCGTCTGCTCGTCCTCCCCCGCCACAACATTCCAATATTCACAACACCACTCGCCTTTCTGCAGAGATGCTGGTGAGTATGGCGTAAACCTCCCTCGCTGCCGTCTCTCTTGGATATTTGCCTCTCCGTGCAGTATCGCCTTTTCTTTCTGGTCATACCCATAGCTCGTACATCATTCGACACCACCTCGCCCGACCCACCCACGAACAAGACAGAAGCCGGCACGGGGTCGCTGTTTGCACCACGCCAGTCTCCCCTGTCTGCTTCTTCTCCAGCGATACCCCACTGTCCGCAGCACGATGCTCTCCGATCGAGACCCCAATGGCGGCGGCCGCACGTCGAGAGCCTCCAACGTGTCTGCTCTGAGTCGGACGTCAGGTAAAACCGCACAACGACCACCAAGCTCTGACTTCCCAGCTCTCGTCGGCCGCGGCGTCTCCTCGATGCTCCGCACCGAGACGGAGATGGGCAATGTTGGCGGCGTTGTCCTGGACGACTTGTCTGGCGTCGGCAGCATGCATCGCACTCTGCAGCGGCATCGCGCCCCCAGCCGGATGTCGACAGCTTCGTCCATGTCCAACACCTCGAGCGGAGCTAGCAAGCACTTCCGTGGATATCCTTCGTCGTCGTCGGCACCCCGACACTCAACAGGGCCACACGGTCCGCAGTATGTCGCGAATGTCCTTACGCCGCCGATGCCGAACGGCACTGCACCATCGTCCTTTGACGAGTTGGGCAACCGCAGCAGAGATCCGCAGCGCTCGCGGTCAATGACAAACAGCATGCATCCTCCTTACGCACTCTCGAGCAACAGGTCCCTTACCAGCCTGCGCCCGGCGCATGGTTCGCATCCCCAGAACCCATATGTCTATCCAGGCTCTTATGGTGCTGGGCTCATGCCAATGAACTCCAACCACCGTCCGATCTCACCCGCCCTGAGCGACAATACCGGCATGCGCCCACGGGCTTCACACCGCCTTGAAGACCAGCGACTATCGAACGGTGGCTACGGCCAGGCCTACGCCAACATGGGACGCGCTCACAGAAAGAGAGGCCAACAAAACGGAGGACAGGGGCAGCAATACCGTGGCCTCGGGAACCCGCACAACGTAGGGCAGATGAGGACCAGACTTCCCTCTCAGCCATCCTTGTTGAGTCTTGAA
The DNA here is from genome assembly GCF_000359705.1 of Exserohilum turcica Et28A. Lineage (NCBI taxonomy): Eukaryota > Fungi > Ascomycota > Dothideomycetes > Pleosporales > Pleosporaceae > Exserohilum > Exserohilum turcicum. The sequence continues at coordinate 239,484 of NW_007359937.1, read as the reverse complement.
GACCGGCGCGAGGAAGAGGATAATTTCCCCCCTTATGACGGCATGGCATACGATGAGCAGATAGAGGGTCTGCATAGTGGCAATCCTCACCTTCGCCGTGACCGAGTGGCAAGCAGATATCATGACTATCGCTCGGAAGCGCCGCCTCTGCCAGCAAACCACAAGCATCGTATCGCGGTTGAGCACGCTCGCTGCAAGAGGCCTGCGCCAGGCTCTGTTTCCAGCGGCTCGACAAACTTGCGTGCCGATTCCGATGTTCCGTCGTCTGACATGACTTCGCCTCCGACGCCAAGGGACGGCACGCACATAGAGTTGCTGCACAACCGGGATGGCACAAAGGCAGTGGATCTTCGCACCATGGGTTCCAACAAACTCATCGTCTCTGAAGAAAAGACGTCTGTAGCGTACTACGACTACAGTGAGCAGTTTGATCACGACGAGTACGCGCAGCCGGACACCAGGGCCATTCCCACAGGCTTCGTAGATCGGACCGTCATCGAGCAGTGCGTCCCAGCGAGTGGCGTGGCGGCATTGAACAGTGATTCTTTTTTAGAGCAAGAGGCACAGCCAATGTCGATGGTGGTCGTGTCTCCCAACCCAAACAACATCGCAAACCACCACGCAAACGTCGCGACATGCACGGACAATCCGAGCATGGCGCAGCCGGCCAACATCGCAGAGCTTCCAGCGTCACCGGTAGCTCGGCGTATTACCAGGGATTTGATATTAAAAGGTCTGGAGGCTTCGACGACGGGCGATATCCAGAGTTTGGCCAAGTCTCCAAATACTTCAGTGGACAGTGAACGTACTCAGTCGGTTGATCTTCCGGTCAAGCCACACTCGGCAGCCGATGGGCAAGTCAGGACGTCGTTGCACTCGGCGCAGAACAAGGAGAACCGCTACAGCATTCTCTCGCAGGCTGGATCGAGCATTCTTGACTCGTCGACTCTCAATTTCGCGGTCAGGCATTCGATACCAGTAGCCACGAATGGTGGGTTTGGAGAAGAGGTTGCACGTGAGTTTGGGAGGGATGCCAACATGGCTGCGAGTCCTGGACGCAGTACCGAGGATGGGATGACCGATGTCTTAGCCGGCTACCAGGGGGGCGATTCCAAGTGCGAGACTGATTTGCTCAGAAATGTTACGAATTCCGAGAAAAAGACGCATGCAGAGGAGCATACAGCGACTGGTACAGAGGATGTCATGAAGCCGTTGCCGCTTGTCATACCATCCACAAGCAACCATGCTCATAAACCGTCGGACGATCAATCTTTCAAGTCTTGTACAGACATGCTGGAAGAACCATCTGGTCGAGCGCTGTCCGACTCGCAGAAAGACTGTGTCGGATCTTCCGGGTCAGCTACTGACACCTTGCGCAAGCGAGAGGAACATCCGAAGGAATCTGGAACCTGCTCTTTCTCGACAACCAGTGATGCTGTTGGCCCCGATTGTGAAGCTTTTGTACCGCCATCTCGACTCCCTCTGCCAAGTTTAGGGACAATGGTTATGAAAAAGAACAAGACCAGTTCCGATGTGTCTTCCGGGTTGCCTGCAGTCGTACCTCGCAAGCAGCCTCCAGTACCTCGTCGGGAGTCAAGCTTCTCGACTGTAGCAAACAAGCTTCGGCCAAACTCGAAAACAAGCGTCAGGAAGAGTTCCTTGTCGGCCTCGGGATCTTCTTCTACGCTGAGTACTACGCATCCGTCACTGGTAGTACCTCAACGAGACTCGAGTGTGTCCAAGGAAGCTCAGCGAGTACATGCTGCAGTATCTTTCTTGATGCGTCCTCTGCCGTCCCGATTTGCCAAAGGCCTGAAGCGCGCTGACGCGGATGATACTCCAAAGTCGGATGAGACAGTTCTGTGCACAGTCGCATCTCCACAGGATACCAACGGTGGTGCCGCTTCTAAAGATGTACCAGTGTCACCGTCGACTGTAGATGCTGAAGAGCTCATCGAAAAGGTGTCTTTGACACCAACAGGGGTACCTCCTAAGACACGAGTCATCAGGTTTGATCCTCCGGAGGCCGATAACCAGCACAAGGCTTTTGGAAACAGCCCAGCTCCCGAGAAAGATCAGCAAACTCCGGGTAGTATGTCGCCTGTGGTTCCAGAGCCGTCCTCTGTATACTCGATCCAGGATCATTCTTCCCCCAGCCACGAAGAGGCTTGTCCGCATGTTGTCCCTACCTCTTCAGATAGCAATCGACGTGACAGCCAGACTACTACACATCTGGAATGGCACCACTATGGACAGCCTTGCGCAGCCCCGGATTCCCAGCAGATGTCATTGCGCCCGTCGAATGGTATTGGATCTCACCTTGACTCGCTGGCTCTGGCACCGTTGACCAACAGCCAAGAGGACAGTACAACTGATCTAAGGCTTTCGAGGTACCGCTACCCTGGTCCGTCGCGTTATCTTCCTGACCTGAAGGAGGAGTCGCACGAAGACTCGAGTCTTAACACCAGTGCCAGTAACCTGAAAAGCTCGAGTTTTCGATACCCATTTGGAGCTCCATCGGGTATTCGGGCTTCGGGTGAGGATTTGATCAACTTCTCGAGGAGGTCATCGTCGAGGGCGTCGTGTCGGCGCAGTGGCGTGGACAGCAGTGTCGGTGGCGCGCTCGCTCAGACGCACGGCTTGCCTTCGATGCGGTTCAGCCGGATCAATCTGTTTGACGGACTGTCTGATGATCTTGGCCTGCGGTACTCTCGTTCGATGGAGGAGGTGGCCCATGTCTCGCAGAGACTGAGTAGAGCCAATCCGCCGCGGCCTGCATCGGCTGGTGATGTAAAGGGCCTGCAGATTTCGCTTGCTGAGCTCGAAGAGGTTGAGCGCTCGAGGATGTCGATGCAGCCTAATACCATGATGGGATTGTTAGCTATGCATGGTGCTCGCTCGCCCGAGTTCATGGCGGAGATTGAGCGGCTGACGATACCTTCGGTAGGGGGACTTACTCAGCGCTTCTCCGAGTTCTTCCCGTCGCTCAGGGAGTATTACAAGTGCGGTGAATCAGCAGAGTTTCCGGTCGAGGAAGAGATTGAGAAGCATGCAATCGAGGAGATCCATGAGGTGCATCCTACGCAGAAGCGCTCGTCTGCTCGTCTGCGGCCTATCCGTGGTGTCTCGCACATGGTTGTCATTGACGATGACCTCTATGAAGAGATGACGGGCAAGGAGAAGGGCAAGGAGAAGGAGAAGAATGCTGCAAGTGCTATGGACGAGGGTGCTGCAGCAACGGACGCTAGTGGGGCAGGCTCAATTGGGGGGGAGTCGGAGAAGGGCAAAGGCGTGACGACGCCGCCAACACAGCACGAGACTGCTCCGCTTCCCAAGCTGCAAGGACCCTCACCTGTCTTCCTCCGCCCACGCTCCAACACAGTCAATCTTCAAGGCCGCCGCCATTCAGGAGAGTCTGCTTTGTCATCGAGAAGGTCATTGAGGTCGTTTGTCTCTACGCCCACGGCAACCGAGACGCGTCCCTGGAACTCGGACAAGAACTATCCTTGGACAACATCAACAAACCCCTCGATTGACATCTCACTCCCACCACCCACGGCCGCGAAGCACTCGCCTCGCCCCGGTCCTTCGCATCTCCGCAACAGGCTTTCTGAAGCGTCGAGTGCGAGCTCTTTCTCGACTGCACAGACTGCCACAGCGTCGCCCTTTGGCTCGCCCGCTGACAGCACCGCACACGCTCGCCAACACCGCTTCAGCAGCTTTGGCCGCAGCAACGACCAGCCGCACGAAGTAGGAGAGCGCTACCCCACGTCTGCCTTGTCACCCCCTACAGCCATCTTCCGCGACCACCTGTCTGCCTCTGACACGTCTGACGACGAGTACTACGACACGTCTCGCAAGACCAGGCTCTCGCTGCGCAAGCGCTTTTCATCAAGCCACAAAAGTACGCTCCACAACCCACCACACTCTCGAGCCGCCCGAGGCAAGCCTAACCAAGACCCAGCTCCTCCCGAGTCGACGGGACCATCAGCAGCCTCCATTGTCCAAGACAGTGCCGGCGAAGCACAAGCCTTCAGCTCTGCGGCCAAAGCCAACCGCCACACCTTCCGCGACGCGGAGGGCATGCGAGCAGCTGACTACCGCAAGCAACGCATCATCGACTGTCTCAAGACGTGGTGGCACAAGAGCTCCCGCCTCATCCGACACCTCTCTATCCGCAAAGACTCAAACACCACTAGCGCCTAAGCTTCTTCCCACCATGAACTACTTTGGACAAGGAGGAACTGGGTTCCAGATCCCATCTGTATTCGACTGTATCCATAGGATCCTGGCCGTTGACAAGCTGTTCCTGAAGCCTGGCGGTCCCAAGCCTCGTCCTCTGCACCCTCCGCCGGTGCCGCCCAACACGCCGGAGCCGGAGGAGGCTGAGGGACCCAGATTTTACACGCCTGTCGCTCGCAAGTCACTGCGTCCCAGCCACTCGTGCATGTTCTAGGTGGCAGCGACACTTAGTGATGGCATCTTTTCTATGACTGGGTGGCCTTTCTTCTCTCTACGACAATCATGTATAGTAGTTCATGAGTAACTGGGTGACGGATATGGGTGATAGTCACAGACAGGTAGTTAGTGAGATAGCAAAATAAGTCTTGACTATCTAATTGTGGTTACAATGCGTGATGACAGTGCAGCGGATTCAACGCAATCGTGGGCGTTGAGTCTGTAATGAATGGTTCAACATTTGTAACTGCTTTGACGTTTTGCGGTTGACATATGTTCAAGGATGTGAAGGGCACCAAGCTGTGTTGTTAGTGTTCCGCTTCGAGTATTCCCGTACCATGAAGCCAGGCCAACTACGCTTAAAGTGGCAGTTCAGCTCCGGTACCACATCTGTATCCATGATTGGCGCCGATCTCTTGGCTGTCATTGCGTTGCGGTTCGGGCCGAGAAACGGTGAGGAACGTGGGGGGAAATTAGTCTTGCCCCTCACCTATGCATTGCTTTTGTTTTCGTCGTGTAAAGAGCTTGAGATGGGAGGACAAGTTGTCTTTGGCAACGCCATTACACGTAGCATTTGACGGTTACGCATATATCTACACAATGTCTTCAAAAATCGCTATTGTGACAGGCGGATGCATGAATCCCCTTTCAACCACTCTCCATGCACGGTGCTGGATTTCTAACACTGCACACATTTTTCAGCATCAGGAATAGGCCTCGCTGTGTGCAAGTTGCTCTCGCAAACATGCGACTGGCTCATTCACATCATCGATCTCAATCCTCCACCTCAGACTGGCCTTGCGCAATGCACATTCCACGCATGCGACATTACGCACGAAGAAGAGCTAGGCCGGATCTTCGCAGGCATATTTAAAACCCACCGGCGTGTGGATTTCGTATTTGCGAATGCGGGGATAGGAGAGCGCCAGTACTTTTACGATTTGCACGGCCAAAACAGTACTACTATCAATGATGATGATGATGATGCTGATGATGATAACAAGAATGCAAGTACTGATTCTAAACTTGGAAAAGAAGATGAGAAGAAAGAGGAAGGGGAAGAAGAGGAAATGCCACCCCTCCCTGTAAAAGGCATGCAGACCCTCCTCTCCATCAACCTCAGCTCCGTCATAACAACCACGCACCTCGCAACCCACTACATGCTGCGCTCCCCGTCTTCCACGGACAAATCCATCGTCATGACGGCGTCCTGCGGCGGCTTGTACCCCTCTGGCTACTGCCCCGTGTACACAGCCACCAAGCACGGCGTCGTGGGCTTCATGCGCGGCATCGCCCCGTATTACCGGGCGAAACACGGTATCCGCGTCAACGCTATCTGCCCCGGTATCGTGCGCACGCAGCTGTTGTCACAAGCTGAATTCGACTTGTTCGAAGATGATGTGTACACACCTGTGGAGAAAGTTGCGTCTGTGGTGGGCATGTTGGTGCAGGGCCGTGATGATGGGACGGGCAGGCTGGGGAAAGAAGTGCAGGATAGAGAGGGGGCGTTGGATGTGCTGAGTGGATGGGCGGTGGAGATTTCCGGGAATAAGCATTATTATAGGGGACATGTGGAATTTGCGGACGGGAGGATGGAGGAGTGTATGCGGGCGGCGGATAATACGCGCGTTTTGTAGGTGTGATGATGGTTCAGTGCACTGGAAGAATGGTATGTATACTGTGGAATATTGTAGTCGAGATATTTTATATCCTTCTTCCAGCATAGCCATTAGTGAGAGTGTTTTTTTTTTAGGAAAAAAAAACTTGGTTTATTTGTTTTATGAGTGATTTTTTACGTGCGCAGGCAGCAGCGGCTTTCACAACACATACCTATGTACCCATGTACCTATGTACTACAAAAGACAGAAAATCCGCGTCTATTCCACATAATACTTCTTGTATAAGCAGCACTCGCATCACTTCTATGCGCGAACAAATCTTGCAAAGATAGACAAATCACGAGTGGTCTGCATTAAGAAGCGTTCATGTCTCGACAGAGTATGACAGATTGAAGCATTTACACGTGAAAACACACTTTTGTACGACACTGTATTCTTGCATTCCAATATCTTGACACTACACAAGTGCATGTATGTGTTACTTTGCGTGTCTAGATAAATCCTATCACTTACTTGCACTCCATCCTATATACTAGAATACAATAAGACATGTTTACCGTACGTATCGTCAGCCTAAGACTTGGATATAACTCATCTCTGCAACGCAAAAGTAGAAATCCTGAAGCAAACCACTTCGTCAACATGTGTTTTCGTTGCACAATGTACTCTGATAGGATGCATTACGCATTGTGTATTCCACAGCTTATTTTCCAAAACGCAGTCGTGAGACGTGGACAGCGCCTGGAGTCCAGGTGTGCACAAGTGAAGAATCAAGCGAGAAGGGGAGAAAAAAAAGGGGGGAAGGATTGCAAACTATGACTTTTGTATATCTGTCGACTTACTTGTATAATGTCCTGTTTTGCCAATATATATAGATATAGGTAGTCGAGTAGGCCTACTACTGCTCAGGAAGTGGTAAGCGAGAGGGACAGAGGAAGAGTAGGAAATATATTTTTATATATTCATGCGCTTCACTGTAGCTATAGCCTTACTACTGACTTTAACTTTACTCTCTCGCATTTCTCGTAACGGCGAACAAAATAATACATAACCGATATATACATATACATACTCTCATACTCTTTATCTAATTCATCTCTAATCCACAGATAAACGAGACTGTGCTAAACTAGACTGTACTAGACCACACCCGACTTGGCCCGAGCAAAACAGACGATACGAATGTATAATAGACCAACAGTCACATAACGGATGAGACAGACGAACGTACGAACAACACACACACACACACTCCAACCCAGGAGTGGGAAAATAAAAGATTCAAGTAACTCGCTCACTCGCTGACTGACTGACTGACTGACTGACTGACTGACTGACTGGATACTATATATACAAGGTCCCTACCCCTCTCCTGGATTATGCTATTGGCTACAATTGGTTTCCAGCTCTCACACACTCTCACACTCACTTACTCTCACTGGAGCTCAACAGCTCAACAGCTTAGCAACTGTGTATCCCGCTTTAACAAAAATTCAAAAAAAGAAAAGGAGAGGGAGAAAAAAAAAGGCATGACATGAGTAAGCATCGGCCTTTTCGATGGCTCCTCATCCTCAGTTCATCCTCCTACTCCCCTTACCATCCTCTCCTGCCACTTCCTCGTCCTCCTCTAGTCAAACAACACTGCTCCTACGCAACATGCTTGTACCGCACTCTTAACTCTTCAATTTCACGCTGAAACCTCTCCATATCATCGAGGATACTACTAGAATTCGTGCTTGCTGCCGCAGCTATTGCATTCGTAGCAGTAGTGTTCGAGTCCACAACCGTACTATCTGTATCGGTAGTAGAAGCAGCATGGTTAACAGCAGTAGTAGGAGCATGCGGCACTTGCAATTCCAGGATTCTCTCATTTTCATCCGCAGGCGAGTACAGGGCGTGTTCGTGTTCTGGTTTAGCGTAGGATCTGTGGAGCGACGAGGTTTCGCTGGTGATGCTGGTGCGGCGGTGCTCGTGGCTGGCGCGGCGGTACTCTGTGCTGGTGCGGCGGCTTTCGGTGGGAGACGACAGGGAATTTGGGAGTGGGCGCGGTTGATCCAAACTGGAGCGGTTGGATTGCCGGCGCCGCGGGGGAGGTGGCGGGGGCATTTGGGAGCCTGTGCTGCCGCCTGATACGTTGCGCGCCATGTTGCGGCTGGACGAGACGGAAGAGGTGCGGTGCATGCTGGATGCTGGTGATGAGGAGCCGTCGAGTTCGAGCATGCTGAGGCGGTGCGAAGGCGGATCGGGAAGGGATCTGGGTGCTCGGATGGAACTGGAGGAGAGAGCTAGCTCTGTGCTGGAGGAATTGGCGCTCGAGTTTGCGAGATTGGCCAGTCGCGCGCCGTATCGCGAGGGCGGCGGAGGGGGTGGAGACTTTGCGCTTGACATTGGGTCATGGCTGATTGATGTTGGGGTTTGCGGAGGATCGACGGAATGCTGTGAGGATATGGTGAGGTTTGAACTGCTGCGCTGTCGGCTTTCCAGGGACGTCGACTTCAGCTGGCTTTGTCTCCGCGCTAGTGGTACAGGCGGAGGCGCCTTCTTTGGCCTGGCCTGCTCGCTCGACGGCCTTGGGACATCATCGAGTCGCAATGACAATGGCCGTGACTGGGGCGGGGTGAAATCGGGCGAGGCACCCTGTGTCGGCGGTTGCTGCTGGTGGGCACTCGGAGTCGGCGGAAGCGGCTTGTACGCGTCCGAACTGTCTGTCCGCCTGATGCCTGGCGTGGGCGCAGGCTCGGTGGCTTCAAAGTCGTCGAACGAAACCACCTGCGGCTGTCTCGGGGCGACCGGCTTGCCGTGGCGAGGCTTTGGTGCGGGCGGGGGCTTCTTCTTGCCCTTCTTCGCCTCCACGGCCAGCCCCATGTGCTCGTCGTCGTCGTCGCCTGCCGTGTCGTCCGAGGTGCGCGACGAGTCGGCGAGCGTCTCTTGGGGGAGCTCGGATATCGACTGCCGTGATATGGACGAGGCATCTGTGCTGCTGCTGCTCTCAAACTGCGCGCTGCTGGCCGAGTGCGGGGCGCTTCCCGGCTGCGCAGATGGGCCGGAAGCACGCGGAGTCGGGCGCCCCGTCATGAGCAGGTTCTTGAAGCTCTCCACGTCGAGGGATGCTCGGTTGGTGTTGCTGTTGTTGTTGTTGTTGCCTGCAGCCAGCCGCTGCGCATGCGCCCGCTCGTCCGGGCCGGCCTCCCTCTCGTGCGGTTCCAATGACGCCAGCGTCTTCGCAAAGGGATTCGCCGGCATGCTGCGTGGCGAGGGCGCGCCGAACGAGGCTCGAGTGGCGGGCAGAGCGTCTGCCATGGCCATGGCATCTTTGCCTATGACGTGCGCATTGGCGTCGCCCGCCGTGAGCGGGTGGGTGGCAAAGGCGGCGGGCGTCACAGGCGGCGGCGGGCTCGCAGGCGGCGGTTGGCTCGCACGCCGGGCCTGGAGCTCGTTGAGGGTTGCGCTGGCGTCGTCCAAGTCGGGCTGGGGCGGCGGGATGGTGGTGGTGGGAGACACTATGCGGACAGACTTCTTGGTCCGGGGCGGCGGCGTGGCAGCGTCGTCGAGCACTGTAAGACAATTACTCCTTCAATGCCAGCAGAAGCAAACGCAGCAAGGCAGAGGCAATAATACCATGGTCGCTGTCGCCCCAGCGAGCCTCGGACACGCGCACGTCGGCCGTCATGTTGACAAAGGAAGCGTGCGGGCCGGGCGCGGGCTGGGCAAACGCCTGCGAGGCGCGAAAGGGGTTCCCGGACGACATGCTGGGGGGCTAAAAACAATGCATTATTCTATGTACATGGGGAAAAAAGACTCGTGAGAGGCGGGAGGTGTCGTCTGCGGCGTGGAAGAAGCGCCCCTGCTGATGGTCGGGCCCGACAGTCGATCAGCGCCGACATGCACGCACACGCGCAGGCGATCTGGCGGGACAGCGAAGCGACCCCACTACCTATCACCATTGCTGGCCATGTACGTACTGCATGTCTCGCCGGCCCTTGCATTGCCCGCCTAGTCGGTATATACATGCCATCCCGCCTGTCTGCCGTACCATTTGCGCGCCAGCTGCCCGCCGCTCTCCGTCGGCTGGCTGAAGGCGACCTTTGTCTTTTCAATCCGCATCCCGTAGAGGAAGTTTGCCCTCGCACAGTCCAGCAGCCTCGTCGCAATGCCCTGTTTCCGGTGCTGGTTCGATGTCCATATACGCGATATGCCTAGCATCGCCGGCTCTGGCTCGGTGCTGATAGACAGGGATGAGCTGTGCGGCACGGCCGGGAGCTTACGGGCGTCTTCAGCTGTAGTATTTCCGGCATCCAGACACTGAAAGGCCTCCCGTATCCGCTCGGCCAAACAAGCCCCCACGCATTTGCTGCCCCGGATGTACAGGTACACTTTGAATCGATCGACGGGCACGGCCTTGGTATCGGCAGTGACTGCATGCTTCTTCTGGCTCCACAGCTCCTCGTCGGTTATAGGCACAGCCGCAAGCTCTGTATTCACAATCTTCAGCAGCTCGCTCGCCCGGCTCCGCAGCAAGGGCGCATCTTTGCGCCCCACCACTGCGATGAAGCTCCCCTCTCCGCCACTCCATATCTCGTTCTTCCTGAAGCGCTGAACGAGCGCTTTGGTGAGATCCATGCCTCCCACGTTCATGGCATGGAACTTTTTGTGCAGCGCCGCATCCTCTAGATTCGACGGTATATACTGCATTCCGCACGTCTTGCATGTTTTGCGCGTCTCCGAAGCCAAGTCTAGCTGCATCTGCACCATGGGTTTCTTTTTTTGTTGCACCTGGGGCGGGCGATGTGCATGTTGGCTTTTTTCCGCGCGGGGCTCGTTTATGGACGCTGTGGACTTGGCTTGTTTCTTGAATATCGAGAATACCGGCCGTCGTCTCTGAACAGGCGGAGAGCTGCGCGGTGTTGGCGACGATGGTGGACTAGACCGGGCGGGCTGGTCCGAGAAGATGGCGGGCGACTCTTTCGGGCTTGACGTAGGGGGCGGAGATTCGTCCCGTGCAAGTGACGATTGATGTGTAGCAGAAACAACAGAAGTCGTTGCCAGCGCCTCGGTCTCGACATTCTCGATTGCGGCTTCGACGCGTCTTCGCTTGGTGGGCGGCTCCTCGCACAGCGGGCGCTTGGACTGGCGCGAATACGTCCGGACGACTTTTCTATCCTTAATTAGCTTTGAAAAAAATGCGCAAACGCAAACGCAAACGCAACCCACATACTTTGGTGCAAAAGACGCCATGGCGGGGCAACAGGGAGTTCTTTCGGAGACAGGAACAGCCAACGCGGTAGACGCGTCTTAGCGCCCCACGCTAGCGTCACGCCCACACGACGTCACACGCCTCGTTCACTCACGTGGCGGGTCGGCCCGTCGTCGCCGCCGAACATCAACATCAACATCAACGTCGACTTGTCGCTCCAACAACGCCCCAAAACAGACGTCGAGAAACAAAAGGCCGCATGACATGGTGGGATTCGATGAATTGGAAATAGCGCCTGTGGATGCCTGAGCCGGCGAACGAGTCATACGGGAAATCCCATCAGGAAGGTGTATCAGTTGGAGTCAGACTCGAAATACGGACATTGCCCTGGCACGGTTTGACTCGAACCGTCGAACAAGTGACTCAGCCTGGTGGTGTCCACGCACATAAATCCGCACCTGGGCTCCCGGCGAGAACCACACTCATCCCCCTTTTGCGCTGCCACAATGGCCAGCCAAACCACCCCAGCACATCCCACCACCACCATGCAAGAACAATCAGAGACACCACCACGCCCACCCCCCATCCTAACCACCAAGCGCCTAATAATCCGGCCCATGTACCTCCCCGACGCAGCCTCCACAGCTCAGCACGCCAACGACCCCCTCGTTGCAAGATACATGTCACTCGCGTTCCCCAACCCCTACACACTCGACAGCGCAACCGCCTGGATCACCATGAACCTAGCGCTCGCCCGCCAAGAAGCCTTTGTCATCTGCACCATATCCGCACCCGACGTTGTAATCGGGGGCATCGGCCTCAAGCCCGGGCGCGACGTGAGTGCGCACACAGCCGAAGTGGGTTTCTGGGTCGCGCGCATGTACTGGGGCAACGGGTTCATGAGCGAGGCGCTTGCAGGCTTTACGCACTGGGCCTTTGAGAATTGGGTTGGCGACCGGGGATGCGGGCTACGCAGGCTGTGGGGCGGTGCGTTTGCGCCGAATGCGGCGAGTGTGCGGTGTTTTGAGAAGTGTGGCTATGTGCATGAGGGTGTGATGAAGGGCCATTGTGAGAAGAATGGCGAGGTGATGGATATGCATTATTTGGGCTTGACCAAGACGGATTGGGAGGAGAGGGTGAGGGGCGTGGGAGAGACCTAGTTGCTGGATTGCTTGGTAATGGATTTGTTAGATGTTTATGGGATGTGTAGCCCACGTTTTTTTCTTTCTCAGGAACAAGAGGAATTACTCGGAAAGGAAAAAAAATTGCTATTCAAACTATCAAGTCAACCAAGCTACAACGCTGTACGTTCTCTTTTTTTTTTTCCCTCTTCCTCTGCGTACCTCGCATCAAGCTCGCCCCATTACACTCCGTCGTGATCCACGGGAAAGAAAAAAAAAAGAGCAACAAATGAAAAAGAGTAGGAGAGAAGGAGAAGAAACGAAAGAAAAAAAAAGGCAAAGCCCATATCTATTGGACTCTGGAAGGAGAGTCGAGAAGAAGAAGAAAAAGTAGAGAAAGAAAAAAGAAGATGAAGGACAAGTAGAAAGAGAGAAGAAGAGAGATACTCGATCCTACTCAACCAGTATCTTCATTGCCATTTTCATCGCCATCGCCATCGCCATTGTCGTTACCATTGCAGTGATCCTTGTCTTATCTCTCTTCAGGCTCTACAGGGGAAAGAGAGATAACTAGCTCGCTCAACACTACAAGAACCACAAGTTCATCTATTCAATTTCATTTCATCATTAGCTTCTTATTCTCTCTTTGTGCAAACCCCGAAAAGGGCACTGCGGCACGTGAGGAAACGGGAGAAAGATGAGAATTAGCAAAAACATACCATATGCTCACGCGCGCGCTTCACAACCGCATCGCCATCCGTTTGTACGGGGGGAACAGGCGCGTACCCGGTTTTACTCGCACTCGCACTGGCACTCGTGCTACTCGGGCTACTCGCCGACTCGCTCTCGCTGGTACCTGGACTTGAAGTCGGGGTTGTGCTTGTTTCAAAGGTTGTGGGTGTTGCGGTGCTGGATTGCCATGTCCAAGACGAGGAGTCTGAGGAGGATTCTGAGGAAGAAGAGGAGTCTGAGGAAGAGGGCGAAGACGAAGACGAAGATGAGGGCGAAGATGAAGTCTCCGAGGAAGACGAAGGCGAGGGTGAAGAAGAAGAAGAAGAAGAAGAAGAAGAAGAAGAAGAAGAAGAAGAAGAAGAAGAAGACGAAGAAGAAGACGAAGAAGATGACGAAGAAGCAGACTCAACAGGCCACGACGACGCCGTAGCATCCGTATTCGTATTAATCGACGTGGTACTCGACGAAGAAACACCCGGTGGCGTCCAGTAGGAATACGAGTAGGAATACGAGTATTGCGATGTTGTTGCCGTTGGCGTCGACGTCAACGTTGTAGCTAGCGAGGCCGATGAAGTGGGGGATGAAGGGAACGTCTCAGAGGAAGAGGAAGAGTCGACGGGCCAGGATGATGCCGTCGCATCTGTACTTGTGGATGAGAGTGTGGAGGAAACGGGATAGGATGATGGAGCGGGGGTTTCGGAAGCCGTGGATGAAGAGGGGGATTCTGTGCTGCTGCTGGTAGTTGACGGTATCTCCTCCGAGCTTGAAGACGAGCTTGAAGCTGAAGCTGAAGCCGACGGCGAAGAAGACGAAGAAGACGAAAACGACATGGTCAATGTCCTACTCCACGTCCTTGTCTTTGTCTTTTTCGAAGACACACTTGGACTACTACTCACCACACTGCTTGACACCGTACCACTTGACACACCCGGATACTCCGTTGTTGCTGTCGTCGGCGTCGGCGTCCCCGTCTCCGTCTCCGTGATAGTCACACTCGACGACTCCTCAGACGTATACGTAACCCACGTCACAGTTGAGACATCTATGCTGGACGAAGGGAAAAAGCTATCAGTCACGACCGACGGCGTGCTACTCGTCACGTTACCAGGGGGCATGTAGTGAGCGGACGAGGTAGTCGTTGTGTTTGTGCCCCCGCTAGACGTAGCAACAGGTCCTGTATTGGTGTCTGTTGCAGTACCGTTTGAAGGGTACGGAGGGGTAACAGTGGTGGCGGTAGCGGGCGGAGATGTCGGGGCCGTGCCGGTCCCCCATGTAGACGGTGTGCTGCTGGTGCTTTTGGCGTAGGGCGCAGAGGTATCATAGGAGGGGTAGGGAGGCTGCGAGCTGTAGTAGCCTGTGCCGGAGGAGACGGGGCCAGTAGACAGGGGGATGGAGATGGAAGGGGAGGTATTGCTGCCCCAGCTGCTTGCTGTGGCATCTGTGGATGTGGATTCCGTTCCACTGTATCAGCGTCAGTTGAAAACTCGATGGATTGCGGGATTTGGACTTACGATGTAGGTGGGATGACGGATGTGACGACGATGTAGCTCGTGATGAGGATTGTAGATGGGCCTGGAGCTGTCGAGTTGGAGGGCACTGAGGATGTTTCCGTAGCCGGAATCCCAGTCGTGTGCGAGACGCCCGAGGACAGCGAGGTCAGGGATGTACTGGGAATGCTGGACGGCGTGTCACTGCTGCTTGCACTGGGATAGACGGGCGAGTACGGCGGAGCAGAGTACTGCCGCTGTCGCAAGTGAGGAAACTTGACTGAACAAGAACATGTCAGCACGAGATATCAGTCCTGCTAGAAAGGAGACCATCATACAAGGAGGGTGTTCAGCACCACCCAGAGTAGCAAACGCTACAAAAGGCACGTAAAAGCTAATCTTCATGACTGCTAGTATCGTGTCCAACCAAGTCTTGGAGCGAGTGCAGAATAAAAAGAGCGAGCGGTGAATAGCAAGTGAGAAAAAAACGAGAGTCTGGACTTCCTAACAAAACAGCTGAGGAGCTAGTTCTTGAAGCCTCGACCTGTCCCTTGCCCTCTTTATATCCCCAATTTCTGTCGTTTCCCTGTATCACTGCAACACTGGACCATCTCTGTACGAGACTAGCTAAGATAGATTCTTGGAGAAAGGGGGGAGACGGGTGGAGTGGTTGCAATGCAAAAGTAACAGAGATGCCAGCAACACGGACGGCATTGTACATAGTTCCCGGGCGGAATTGCGTGCTAGGAACACAGACACGGCTATCCCCTCTTGGCTTGACGATTGGTGTCGTGTCTAGACTCAAGCCTTGACGCCACTCTGTGCCGCTCTATCTTGTTTCTCATTGCTTAAACAAAGTCGTTCTATCATAAACTAGTAGTTTGCGCAATCGAGCAGATGTCGACGTCGTAGATACAACCATCTCCACGCATGCAGACGATGCCCGGGGCGAATTGCAATGCATGCAGCGTGTAACGCTCAAGTCGAGATTGAGTGTTAGTGTGGGGGAGTTTGACGGCGGGTGGGTAAATGATGTGCGCCGGCCGATTGTCGCACTGCAGTGCGGCGACTTGACACCTGGTGGCACAGGGACCTGGCGGAGTTTAGTGATGGCAGGTTAAGAGTATAGTGGTGATGGACATACGGGGCAGATTGTTGTTGAGCGTAGTGCAGTGCCGTTGCGAGGTAATGGACTCGAGTCACTCGAGGAACAGGATGGCGTGCTTGGTGTGCAAGAGTGGTCGGGTATGTGGCTAGGCTTGTACATGTGCCAAGTGATAGGGTTGCAGGGTAGCTGTAGTTGGTATGGGGATGTCTGACAGTCTTGCAATTCACTCGTCGATATGGGAGTGAACATGATTCCAGATATCTGCATGCTTCAATTTCCCACAATACAGTACAGTGCAATACAACACAATATTTCCCCCAGCCCCTCATGTACCTCCTGCACATGACATCTCGGAAACCAGGCGGTCCCTGCTTCCCCTGCTCCTCCCCCTCCCCTTTACCAAGGAACCCATACTAACCCATACCCGTAGACTCTATTTTTTTTCCCTATGAACCAAGGAATACAAACATGTAGATGGGCTAGCCCCCAATTTCACAGGTACAAGCACAAGAATTTGAGGGGTTTCTTTTTTTTGGCTCACTTCTTGCACTCGGTCGATGAACCAGCGGTGTGACAAGGGGAAAAAAGAAAAAGAGGAAAATGACAATTTAGTGACAGCGGGAAAACAAAGAGAATAAGAGTGACGCCTTGCATGGTTACACGTCATGTTACACTATCCGTAACGGCCCGCTTTGTTACGTCGGTGGTGCAATGACACTGTTGCATTTTTGACTATTGCTGCTTCGAGTTTACTGTTCCCCCCTTGAGGCGTGTGCATGGGTCTCTAGGGTTGTAATTGCTGGAACAAATCATATCTCATGAGTGACCAATGGGCAATGTAGATGAGTCTCGTGACACATTTATACGTCACGAATAGATCAAGGCAAGGAACAAGTGATGCGTGCATGCAGCCCAGAAGAGCTGCTGCCATTATTATATTGTACAGGCAATACCTCAGTTCAGAGTGTTTGAGGAGGGTGTCTCTGCTTCTCTCACAGACAGAGAGGTACGGTGCTTGGTAAGGCAACGTAAAAAAACACCGCTCCCCCCCAACCATGGATACTATAATAAGTATCTCCGCCAACAATGTCTGGCGTTCTTTTCCGATGCGACACGACCAAAAAGACTGACTCCGGGCAACGCCTTCAGTCGTGACATCGTTAAACGACACTGTGCAAGAGGTATCATGTGCGTGTAAAAATCCAAATCGATACCCCAAACATGTAAAGGAAACAGGAGAAAAATGGAGAGTATTCAAGAACCAGCGTGTGCAGCAGAACAAGTACGCCTGGCGGTAGGATGAAGAAGAAGATAAAGAAGAATAAGAATAAAAAGTAGCAATGCCACTACTGATCCCAGTTAATCAGGCTACTAACATTGTCTTGGTCGTCAAACGAGTGCGGATAGTCGCCGCCCTGAAGGTCGAAAAATGCACTGAATTCAGCATTTCCAGGGGACAGAAACGGGTCGGTGGAAAAAAAGGAGTCGGAGAGCGAAGTAGAGGACGTGTCGGATACAGCGTCTGTCTTCAGGTTGAGCCCCGATGATAGTGTTTGCGCGGACCCGGACATGGTCTCGGAAATGCTGTTGCCGTTTGATGCTCGAGCCAGCTTGTTGGGATTGTACGTGTACGTGGGAGCAAAGGGCTGGGGCAGATTCTCACTGCCGGCCATGAGCGTAGCTGTGCGGGCATCGTTGGGGTCAAGGACAGATCCAAGGAATTGCTGTGACTCGGGCGGCATCGACAAAGTCAACGGGGTGTTGCTGAAGGCCTGAGAACTGAAAGGGTAGATGGGTGGGCTAAACGTATACGAAGAAGGACTGTTGGCGCCGCTTGGAACTCGCAGGGCTTCCTTGACAGAGCCGGCTGCTGGGGAGGCGGTCTGCGGTGAAGACGACTGGGATTGCTGGAGAGGGTGGGCCGTAGGCGACTGGGTGAGCGAAGGCGTGGCGGTTTGGTCAGCAGCTTGGCTTGCATGCTGGAAAGCTTGAGGCGGTAGAGACAGTCGTCGGTTGAACTCGGGCTGGGGCGTCGTGGCGGCGGCGGCGCTTGGCTGATCAAACTGGGTGGGTGCCTGGGGGAGCTGGATCGACAGTGCGCGCTGGTGCGACTGGGTGCGCTGGGGGACGTGGTAGGGCGACTGGCGATATCCTTGGGCCTGGGCAGTGGTGGGACTGAACGACTGGGGCTGCTGGAAAGCCTGGGGAGACGAAGGAGTGAACTGCTGCGGTGGGAGCATCGTCGGGCTCAGCCAATTGCTTGCCTGGGGGAACGTGGCGCCGCTGACGGGAAACTGGGCACCGTACTGGGGGAACGTGGGGCTCTGGTTTTGGTACTGGGACATGAACATGTTTCTGACGCCATGTTGCGTGGCAATATAGTCATGGAGCTTCTTGTTAAACATGACCGATGTCGTGTGCAGGTGCGCGTTGAGGCGCTGGTATTGCGTGGGCAGGTCATCGTCCTCCTCTTCGTACATTTCTTCATTGATGACATCCTGCTCCGTTACACGCAATGCACGACCAGTACGCTTCTTGTGGATCTCGGAAGCTCTACGGGCAGACTCAATGCGAGCCTCGAGACTGCGATCACTGCGGCGCGAGGCCGCAATATAAGCACTGCGTTGAGCATCAGCATGGGAGCGGAAGACGAGGCAAAAACAAACAAAAGAGCTGGCGCGGGAATGACTAACCGCTCCTGGTTCTCCTCGTGGGTGCGCTCCGTCTTGACGGGTCTGGCCGCGGTGAATGTTCGACGCTCGGCAGGCATGGTGAGGTCCAGGAACCGGCGGTGGGCGACAATGGTGGTGGTGTGTGGGTGGCGACAGTGGGGTGGCTAAGCGGGATGGGGCAGGGTAGGGCAGAGCTGATTTTTTTTGGGGGTGGGAGGGGGGAGAGGGACAGTTCGAGGGGTACGTCTAGCAACGACTTCGACTGTGAGGAGGAATTGTAAGGGGGGAGAGCGAGGAGTTGGGGGTGGGCGAGCCAAAGTATGTAAAGGGAGAGGGGAAAAGTGGCGACTGTCCACGCGGGACAAGGTGAGGGCGGAGCAGGCTTGGAGATGGGCCGAAAAAGAAGGAAGCTAATAGAGGCCTCAGGTAGGGCAACGACAGGGTTCGGACAGCAGCAAGCCAGATTCAGATACGCGACGAGTGACGTGAGGCAGTGTGAGCGGGCAGGAGGTGCCGCAGGTGCAGCGAAGAAGTAGATTGGTGTGGGCAAAGGGGTCTGGCGCTGGGGTGGCAGCGATCGGAGGAGCTGAGTGGCTTCGATGCGCACGAATCTTTGAAAAGCGGGCCGGGGGGGGGGGAAGGGAGGCCGGGATCAACAGGCAGCGGATGTTAGCGGAGGAATACAGGGTAATGCGACGATGACCGAGAAGAGCGTGTGCATCGGAGGCTTGTGGAGCGGCAGCGGGTTGGTGGAGCGCGAGAGCGAGAGCGAGGGGTGGGAGGTGGTGGTGGTGGTGGTGGGTGTGGTTGGTGTGGTTGGTAACAGATAGGTTGGCAGGCAGGCAGGCAGGCAGGCCTAGGTATGGCAGGTATGGTAGGAGGCGGGAGAGCAGACGCAGGCTTGCCTAGTATATCAAGTTATAAAACGACCAGACAGGAAGAAGCAAAGGCGGACCTGTGTGTTTTCTTTTTTTTCCTGGGAGGGGAGGGGGGAGAGAGTGAGGTGAGGGCCCAGGGTGAAATGATGTGAGTGGGGGGGGGGCGAGGTTGCTGAGCGCGGTGGCCATGGCAATGCCAATGCCAGGCCAGGCCAGGCAGAGGCAGCGGCGGGCGGCAGGCGCAACGCAGCAGCAGCAGCAGGCAGGAGCAGCCAGCAACAGGCAGGAGCAGCCAGCAGCAACCGTTCCCAGCGGCCCCGGCGGCGTGGCAGCAGCAGGCGGGTGCAGCCAATGGCGGGCCAACAGCGGCTGGCGG
This sequence comes from Exserohilum turcica Et28A, assembly GCF_000359705.1. NCBI lineage: Eukaryota > Fungi > Ascomycota > Dothideomycetes > Pleosporales > Pleosporaceae > Exserohilum > Exserohilum turcicum. The sequence continues at coordinate 219,839 of NW_007359937.1, read as the reverse complement.
GTGCCCGTCCGGCCGCCCTGGAGAGGGGAGAGGGGAACAGCGTGCACCAGGCAGTAGCAGCACCGCAGCACCGCAGCAGCAGTACACCTAGCACCTAGCAGCGTAGCAGCCAGCAACACGCGGCTGGGTTGGGCCTGGCTTGAGGCCTAGCCCCGTGCCAGGTTCACTGGCTGTGGCAGTGTGTTTGTGGGTGTGTTTGTGGGTGTGTGTGTGGGCGTGGGTGTGTGTGTGGGTGTGGTGTGTGTGGATGTGTGTGCGGGTGCGCATGGGCGTGTGTGTGGGTGTGTGCGTGTGCGTATTGTGCTGTGCTGTGCGTGCGGTGGAATGGGAATGGGTAGTGTGGCCCCTCCCCTCCCCCCCCCTCCCCCCCCCCCAAGCCCCCCCAAGCCCCCCCAAGCCCTCCTCTTCTCGGCACTCGCCCGCCAGGCAACGCCCACGCCTTCGCCCACGCCCGCAGACCACCACCACCACCGCCGCCTTGATGCCGCCCTCAGACAGCAAAATACCATGTCGCCCGCTGCCCTGCTGCTCTCTTGGCCTGCGCGCTTTCCAGCCCACTCGCATCGCTGCGGCATGTCCCGCTCAAGGCCCCAAGTGACACGGGGGCACGGCGTCGGCGTCGGCCTGGCTCGCACGCCCACAGCACCAGCGCCGACATCTGTCGTCGTCGTCGTCTTCTTCTTCTTCTCGCGCCTTCTCTGTCCGCCTGTCAGTCAGCACCGCCTGTCCAAGCTGCCAAAGAGGAGTACCTGACTATGCACCTGCTTGTTTGGTTTGGGCGCCCACCAAGGCCCCGGAGCCCGCGCCGGCTATTGTCGCAGAGGGGCGTCGTCTCAGAGGCCACCACGGAGCGGCGAGGACAGAGAGATCGCGATCGAGATCGAAAATCGCAGCAATACAGCGCAGACGCTGCCACAAATGCAATCGCTGGCCCTTGGTCGGCTACACTAGCCTGCACCTCGTGTCGACTGGACTGTGCGAAGGCCACCTGCCACGCCATCCTTGGCTCGTATCCGCCGTCCGTGACCTGCCGACCGACCGCTGCGGCTGACAATGCGCTCGGTAGCGAGTTCGCGCCCTCTGGCGAGCAAGTCGCCGCTTGCACCTTCTGGGCAAAATGCGCAGCACATGCGACGTGGGTGGGCCCGTCGCCTGTACATGTAGGTGTAAGCATGTATACCTGTAAGCATGTATACCGCATGTACCTATCGCGCCCGCCCCGGCCTCCAAAACACGCCCATGTCCTGTTCTGCCGCCTGGTCACGCTCGCCGTCGCCGTCGTCGCCGCCGTCGTCGTCCCTCGCAACACACTAGTCCACTTCGTCCGCTGGCTCACGCTCTGGCGCCGGCGAGATCGCGATCGTGGGTGCATGTCACACTGCAACCCAACCTCCTGGACGCCTGTGGATTTCCCATGACGAACAAGGTCTGCCCCGGCCCATGGCGGAATCCCCAGATAAGCGAGCTGCCATATCGGGCCTAGCCACGATCTCATCGAAACCCCTCCCATTCACCCATTCATCCACTCACCCACTCACCCACTCACACACACGCATGCACACGCCCTGCGCTCCGACGACGCTGCCGTGCCAGGTCGTGCGTGTCGATCTCCCAATAGCCCACAGTCGGTTCGACACAGGCAGTCGCCGACCACCATGCCACGACCGCCCGCGTGCTCTAGTATCTAAGTGTAGGTATACAGTGGTTGCCGTCATGGCAGCGCAGCAGCAGCAGCAGCAGCAGCATGTACACGCTGTATGACAGCGGCAAGCAGTCACCACCACCACAGCCCATGGCCGTGCCCCCGCCCTCGCAGCCGTGGCTTCGCTGGCATCCCAACACAGATACACGTCCTTGCACGCGCCCTGGAAAAACAACCGGTGCCCTGTCTTGACCCCGGCTCATGCACATGGCTGCGCTGCTCCCCGAGGGTTCACGACATGCGGCGATTGGCGAATTTCGCACATGTTGCCATTGTCGCACATGTTGCTCACCTTACGAGATGAAAACCTGACGTGTTATTTGTCACGGGCAGCTTTTTTTTCCCTCCATGACATGCCGAGCCACTCACGTCATAGGGCCTGGCCCCTACTCCGGCCGCTTGTATGAGCCCCGCCAGCGCCGCCATTGCCAGTCAGTCGGGTAAGCAAAGACGCTGCGGCGTGCCAAACACCCACGCCCTCGACCGTCGTCCAAGGCCGCACCGCTGTGTCCCCGTCTTGTCGCGTCTCATGTCGTCCCAGATGCAATATCTCCGACGCCGATCTTAGCCGCCCTATCACGTCCCCGGCGCCAATGGCAGGCCCCTCTGCCCTCTCGAAACCGCTATCAATATCCGTCCGTCGGCAAAGCAAAGGGGACGGACGGCATCTTGTGGCCTCACCTGCGAGGCTGATGAGCGATTTTGGCCTGGACCCCCTCCTGGCTTTTCTTTGCTTTGTATTCGCGCACCCGCCACGAACCTCTTCCCAACCACGTTTCTTCTCCACCAGGCTGGCGCCGTCGGCGTCGACGTTGGCCGGACAATGGGGTCGTGTAGACAAAGTGACGTCGTCGGGCACCGCCCAGGGACCATGCAATGCCTCGAAGCCGCGGCGCACGGCTTTACTGTAGTCGAGCAAACGGCTAGCTGCATGATCTTGCATGTGTGGCGACAGCAGTGGCATGCTCCTCAGTGCCGGCCTTGTCGTCCGCCATAGCGAGTCGAGGTATAATAGCAGGCGGTGATAACAGGTTGCATCACAGAATTGCTGACCTTGGGTCCCCGGGTCGGCAGACGAACATGCCCGACGCCTCTTCCGTTATTCCCGTCCGTCGCCGGGTTGGGCGGCGAGTCAGGCCGAACATGTCCCGACGCTGCTGTATCGCGCTCAACACAGGCCAGGAAATGAGCACGAACAAGCAACATGGTTACAGCATCAATGGGGCAGGCACAGGCAGAGGCAGGCGTAGTGTATATGTAGAGGGCCTGCATGGCACGGCTGTGGATTCATTTGAAGCGCCTGCAGGCTCGCACGAGCTGTGTGCCTGCGCGTGGACCTCCCCAAACGAAGCGGCTGACGGGCATGATTGGCGCCGGACCAACGCGCCGCCCACGCCGAAGTGCTTAGTCGGATGGACATGCACATGTTCTCGCCCTCGCCCTCGCCCTCACCCTCGTCTTCGCCGTCGCCGTCGCACGCTGGCGCTGACGTGCAAATCACATAGCAATTGCGAAACACGGCACTCGGGTCGTTTCCTCCACCTCGGCGCTTCCCTCCGGCGCGCTATGCTCCGCGGGGCTTTAATCACCCGCCTTGGCTCGCTTACCACGCTCCTGTGCTCCCCACCCGCCCAATCACACCCTCTCTCGCCCAAACCCCTCTTTTCCCTCGTCGCCGTCCCCTCCCCCAAGCCTGCCCTCGCCTGCCCTCGCCTCCCCTCGTCTCCCCCGAGGGCACCTGCGACCCATACAAACCCTCTCGGCTGCTGCACTGCGGCTTCACCACTGCTGGCTTTGCTGGATATGCCGTGTCGGCTAGCTGGGCACACGCCCTCGCCCTGGCAGCCCTGCACACCAGTTGGCCCACAACCGACCCGAGTCAACTTCCTTCTCATCAGCGGTACCCACGTTAACCCAAACCGGCCGCTGACCTGAGCCAGGCGCAGAGTGCTGTTCATGGCGCATTTCGGTTTCCTCCATTGGTTTCTCATCGGTTTCTCGTCGGTTTCCCATGATGCCCTCGAGCCGTTGAGCAGGTCCGCGACTGCGGCGCTGGGCTCCCAGGTCCCGCCGAGAGGTCTTCTGTCAGCGGCCACGGGCATCGGGCGCGTTACAACAAGACAATTGCCCCGCAAGCCGCTGTATGCCCGTGCTAGGTGTGTGGGTGTAATGTCCCCTGACGGATCTGCCGCCGGTCTTGGACACATATAGTACATGCTACGTACACACATACACACAAGACGCTCCATGGCTGCCTTGGCTTGCCTGTCGAGTACCAAGGCTGCTTATCGATGAAAGCCTGGCGAGACTGTTGCGCGGGCCCACCGGATCGCCTTGGAACCCCACCTCGTTCGTCTTGTTTCTTCTCCTAGCAACCATCTGCCTGGATCATACACCTTGGCCTAAGCCGCCTAGTCGTGTACGACACGCAACCTTGCAAGGACAAGGAAAAACGCTCCAACTGAAAACACGTCTTTTCTGCCTCGTTCTGTGAATGCATACATACATGAACGCATATACGAATGCATACACTGGCCACCTTGTGCGTCATCAGCCACGGAAGAAACGGCACCTCGACAGCCACCTTTTCACTAGCCACGACCAAGCATATGTACCTACAGTAGACATATACTTGTGCTTGTAGCAGCTCGCTATCGCTTTGCGCAGCCCATTTTAGCTCCAACCCTTAATCAGTGGGGAACTCAACGGCTGCGCAGCCAATGTCCTGCATATGACGCGGCAAGGGGACACGAAGAAACTCTGCAATTGACGCGTTGGGGTCGACATCCATGTAATTCACGTAATCCATGTAACGCCGTCCGCCCGCCATTGGCCCTCTGTCGTCTTGTCGCGCAAACAGTCAACACCAGTCCGCACGAGAGCACCGGAAGCGCCCCGCCCCTGGCCACTCGAGTCGACTGTTGGCATGCCGTCCTCAGCTACCCTGCACTTCCCACGCACCAAGGGCGTGGTTTGAGGGTCCAACGGCCACCCTAGCATCTGCATAGTCTCTCCAACCTCCAAGGTGGACCCAGCCGCACTTTGAACAACACCGGTTGTCGGGCCTTTGGACATGACATGTAGGATCAGAATGTCCAGAGTTGCACGCGCATATACGAGTGGGGTGGTCTTGGGCGAACCTCTAAGCGTACTGCAATGCGCTGTCGGATGCTACTGAGTCGTAGCTGGTCTTCCACTCGCCTTCTGAAACTAGAAGCGATAAGCCTTCTCCACATGTTCGACTAGATTAACTCGATAGTGCTGATACGGACGCGCCACTATAGTAGCTAAATGCTATTGACGTTATTTGCATGGTACACAAGCACGTGGTTGGTGAAGGGGGGCTGTGTTTGACTCGGCCTTGGCCCAAGCCCACACAGTGGCATGTTTTATTCGACTTGCCTTATAGCTAAGACTTTAGTTGCCTCACAGCTAGACCTCTGATTTGCCCCACGTGGCTGCGAGAAGGCCGACAGAGCTTTTTTTTGGCCCCACGAAGATTGCTCACTCTTGGCTCGCTTCAACGCTTTTCGTACACGGGTAATACTGGATTTCTCGTACCATTCTGTCGTCAGATGGCCTTGTCCACATAGGGAAATCTCACGGGGACCATCAGGACAAATCTAGACGGTGGTATCAGTATGGGCGCAATGATTACCTTTTTTAATCTTAAACTTCGGCTGTTCTCTGGGGATTACCTTGCCTGTTTCTCTCACACTCTATCTCTCACCATCTCTCTGTCGATCTCTCCATCCAACTACCTCACCATTTCACCATCTCGCCATCTCGTTATCTCGTCATCTCGCCAATTCTCTCTGCTTGAGTCAATGTTTTGTCCCCTTGTCAACACATGGCCTGTACAAGGCATGTTTTGGGCTACCAAGAGCTCAACTATACCCTCTTGTATGCATCTTGGTATGCATCTATGCACACATGTATGTACGTACATATGCGACACGTAACCTACATAACGCCCCTTTGATTCGGCCCGCTGCACTCATTCGCAATACACACCTTATTTCGCAGCATTACTAGCTTTTAGCTCCTATCTGCATGTAGAATTGCGTGTTACTTGGACTAGGATAGGCTGGGCTAAGATGCGTTAAGCTGAGCTAGGATAAGATAAGATGGGCTAGGAAAACTTGACCCTGTATAACAACACGTGAGATGGAAGGCCTGCTACAGGTAAGCGCCGTATGCTTGGCTCGTTTCGTGTGGTTTGGCAGGGGGGAAATATGGGAATGGTCGGGTGATGTCGTTTTCTCTCTCTCTCTCTCTCTCTCTCTCTTCCTTGCTTCCTTTTTCCCTTTCTCCCTTTGTCCGTCTATCTCTACATTTTCACTTTGCTCTACTTTCTCACTTTGGTTTAATTTCTCACCGTCTTGCATGTGGGCTTAGATATCTCACTGACTTTGCACTCAATGGCTTGGAATTTGTAATTGGCATTTGTCGCTGGATTTGTGCATTTGTGTAGGGAAAATGACTGAGATGTAGCACTATAATTGTGCTCGCACTTGTGCCTAAGCTTAGGTAATGTAGGTCTATGCACAAGTGTGAGTTGGCATTAATCTAATAGATTGTCTGGTAATATGTTGTCATGTGTTATTATATAATCTCTCGTCGTGTGCCATGAAAACAATCTACTACGTACAATATAAAGCAAAGCAATGCGAGGGAAAGCGATGCGAAGCCGAATCTGAACACGATTACGTACTGCAGTATGCTCTCGTAACTGTAACGAGGGAAGTGGGTTTGGTGTGGGGAGCAAGTAAGTCAGTGATGCTGGGGTATATGGGCTAGGCTTGGCTAGGCTAGGCTAGTGTAGTGTAGTGTAGTGTAGGTATGTGTGCACTGCTGTACTTGTGTGATGTCTACTCTTTTCCTTTTCTTTTCTATTTTCTTTTCTCTGTTCTCTTTCCTCTCTCTCTCTCTCTCTTGATATTCGACATGAAGGCATTTTCTTATAGTTATTAGTTCTTGGTATTATTATTTGCTACTGTAGATAGAGAGAACGATGTGTATATCAACTTGCATGAATGTCTAGATTGGAATTATTCGTGTGAATAAAAGGAAGAAAGAGATTGAGAGATGAATGAGAGAGAAGGGGGGAAGGGGGAGATGGATACAGGCTATGTGCGTGAAAGAGATTCTTTGTGAATCTATCAAGTTAGTGTTCTTACTTCTTATCTAATACATGGATATTTATATTGTAGGTGTTAATGTATAGTTTATATATCAATTGCTATTATTACTACTGCTATTACCCCGCGATTCTGGTCTTTAATGTAGAGCTTGTGCTTTTAACATCCTAGATCCCAGCACTATATTTTCCCACAGCAGTGATAAAGAAGACATACATAGTAGTAATGTCGTGTTCGTGGAATCACTGTTTCAACCAGGAATTAATAGATACGTAGTAGATTTCTCAGATGCAAGCAAGACATCTCCCCATCTTATACCAAGGCGGTTCGACGGCTCAAAGCATTAATAAAAATGAAAACAGGATTGGACATGTCAAGAATATCTGCATTCCTCCCAGACGGCATCTCTAGCCAAGAAGCAGTGCTATCATATCAATACAGGCGACTTCCCAATCCGTACCACCCAACACAAACAGGGCACGCCCCACTCACGGTAGCTCCTTCACTTTCACTTTCCTACCTGCACTCACCGCGCCGCTTATCGCCAGCGGCCGGGCCAAGTCTCTGCCGTGGCTGCAAACGCCCACCATAAACAAGTCCTTTTGCCCCGCCTCATCGCTTGCTCTTCAACGCCCGCCCAACTCCCCACCTAATCATCTCTGCGGCTGCATCACTTCAACTCGAGCATCCATTCAACCCAGCGCTACCATATCCCACCACATTGCTCGCTCTCTCGACCGCCACCAATCATGTTCGGCCTCAACATCTTCGCTGCGGCCCTGCTCGCGCTAGCCGTCGTCGCTACTGATTGTGAGTTTTGAAGAAAAATGCCAGGTCAATTCTTCGTATCGCCGGCTAATTCATGTACAGCTAGCTGTGCGCCTCCTACCACGGTCACTGTCACGGTCACGCAGTGCGTCTCGCTGCCTGGACCCGCTCCTACGCAGCCAATGTCGTATGCGCCTCTTCCTCCTCCTGCTACATCGGGGCTAGCGTCTGATGTTGGCAATAGTGTTCCTTCTGAGCCCATCACTAGCGCCGTCATGCCCCAGGAGCCCGTTCCTACGTCTGGTGCCGTCGTTCCTTCAGGCCCTCTTCCGTCGTCTGGAGAGCCGGTTACTCCCCCATCGGCTCCTGCTACCACGGCCCCGGTTAGCCTTCCCTCGGCCTCTCCGTCCGCGTCCGTCACATCGACTGTCGAGGCGCCATCCTCGTCCGGAAGCCCTGGCGAGCCAGTCGAGAGCCCTACGCCTTCCGAGTCCTTCAATGCCGCACCCGTTGCTACACCCTTTGGTGGAATGGGCTCGCTTGTCGCCATGGGTGCCGTGGCCCTGGTCGCCGTTATCTAAGGACGCGCACGCACCATCTTTACGACCGGATCGAGAACGATTTCACGTCTACATGTCGTATTCAGGCCTTCATTTGAGCTATGAATGACACTGTGCTGTCTTTTTCCATCACATTACGATATCCATGTCCCCGATCATGATTCCACATTAATGTATTCCCCTGTGGATTTTGGAGGAATTTGGGAGGGATAATTCATCTTTTGTTCAGCTGCTGCTTCGTGATGATAGCATGTATGTAGCTCTCGACAAGGATTAATCAAATCTGATTCTCATCTGTGCTTTGACTTGTCCCGCTGATTTTCGTTGTACTCTTGATATGAACCATGTTCTCCTTTGTCGTCGCATCTTCCCTCCCATATATATGAAGCATAGACAACGTGTACATACCTCGTCGCATGGGTGAATACATCTCACCAGAAGCCAGCACCACCGACACCCACTTACTTCCTTATCTTACGAGTGCTTTCAACATGCCGAAACAACGGATCCCGCAACACAGCACATCATAGCAAATGCAGTAAGTAGACGCAGCCAAGCAGTATATCACCTGAACAACTCCACAAGATCCCAGCCAGACCCAAGGCAAAGACTTGACGTACACCAACTACTTACTCCATCTTGTTTCTTAACCCTGCTTCTAATAAGAAATACTCTATGCACTGCTGCTGAGTTCTGTGCACTGACTTTTTTTTGATTTCAACTCATGTCTCGTTTACTTTGTTACATACATGGTTAGTCACTGGTGTGTGGATTCTCCGAGCTATTCGAGCTCTTGCTTACGCTTTGTCATACACCTCTCTCTCTCTCTGTGTGTGTGTATGTAGGGCTTTTCTTTTCACTGCGGAGTTTTCTTGTCTTGTCTTCTGGTCCAGTGCGGTGGTGCGTGCTTTTCGGATGCTTTGGTTTCTGAGAGGTCTTGGGCTTGTGTTGCATATGGATTAGTCTTGTTTGAACGCGTTTATATAGTTTTCTTACATCACTGTCTTTTTACTCAATCTCGCTTTTGTGAAGATTAGCTCATACACCGAGTTTTTACAGCGACTGAATTCCGCGACCACGAAGTGAAGCATTGCAACGAGTACGATTATTACACACCACCACTGTTGCTATGAGGTGAAGTATTCTAATTAGCGCGCCAATCGACTCTACGTCTTCAGCTTCCGACGGAAATATCTCCTAGCATACTAATATAGACACTGTTCATGTCGACTCTCGCGACAGCTTTATCAATGAAAGACAAGCTCCGTTTCTCACGGATGAGCAGCTCTTTGGCCACTGCCTGGACCAGAAACTACCGAGGTCACTACTCAAGTTCGGCTACAACTTGGTCCGTCTCGGCCCATGATGCAGGGGCTTAAAGACGATTAGGGGAATATGAGGATTTGCTCCGCCACTGCATGAGTCGGCCGGCGAAAACCTACACACTGGCTATCAAGATACATCATGACTGCAAGGTCCAGATGGATGTAATAGAAATTAAGACGTCAATGCTATTTCCATGGCTTGACATGATTCAAGCTGACTTTCCAAGCCATGGGAAGTATGTATGCCAATAGCACGATGGGGTATTCCGTACGCAGCAGCTGATCCAGTGTCGACTACTCACCTGGGCTAGCGCGTAAACAATACCACATTCATGGCTGACATCATATGCAAATTTCGATTGGATCAAATGGGTACCCAACCAAATCTATCTTGCATATCAACATGTACTCGAGACGACTGGACCGTAAAACCTCTGACAGCAGAGCACAAGTCCCCGTGAATTGGACTCTGCCATAAGAAAGAATTCTATCACACTGTGGAGATATATTGCTCCTAAGATACTGGCAGAGTCCAAGACGCGCATCCTCGTTGCTGGTCACCCAGTCACTGTAGTCTACAAGGAGTATCTCGAGGGAAAAGGGATTACTCGTGAGATGATCTTGCAGGCCAGTCAGGAGATTTCCAGAAGAGATGCCGAGTATGTGGATAGAGTACGTCATCACAAGGAGAACAAAATAGACCTTCTTTGGGAGAAAAAAAAAACATGTAGCATCAAGCCCTCGATAGAATACCGCAGCCACTCCTCATATCCCGAGCACATCAGTTCGACTTTTCAACAATCTGACTTTATGATGACTTGCCAGACATCCCCCATTCATACAAAACTTTTACTAGCATTCCCCCCAGGACACACTCGCCAACCGTCGATCCAGATAGCATCTCATTCTTTCCAAAAATCACCTCTTTATACACATTGGTCGCATGGCTCAAGCAACAGAGAGAAAGATGCAAACACATGCAAGGAGAAGAGAGTATTTTTTTTTCTTTTCTTCCGCTATCCGGCAACTCTGGAAAACTCACGATATCATAGTTGCGTGATGCAGAAGGACTGTGGGGTAGAAAGATGACGTGTTTGAGCTGGACATGGTGATTACGCTTGTCATGTAGAAGTTGTTGTTGTTGTTGTTGTTGGATCAGTGTCAAGTTGTCAGTGACATGTCAGGGAAGATGTGGATAAAGCGACGAGAAGAGAAGGGAAGGGAAGGGAAGGGAAGGGAAGGGAAGAAGAGAGAGGAGAGGAGACGAGATGCCATGTAAAAGAGCAAGAGCAAGAACAAGACTTGACTGCACACAATGCGGAGAAACAAGACATGGAAAAGGACTTGATGGCTGCATTCCATGGTTCCTTATAATGGCGGAATAATATTTTCTCTCGCGAAGCTGCGAAATCAAGCACCCAAGATGCTATTTCAATAGCCATTTTTCTTTTTCCAAATCCTAGGCGGTATCTTCTTTGGTGTGTTGGGATTGTAGCTGAGCTTATGTGTTTGGCTTAGAGCGATATATATATATCAGATAAACAGGGCAGCATCTCCAACAAAGAAAATTATTCTCGTGGGTCGGAACTCTTTTTCAGTGCCCCTGTCTATTAAATTACCGATTGTACGGTGAAAACTATTCCTTAACCTTCGTTTATGCGGCGATTTCCAATGCTACCATGTGAATAGGAGCTACAATACGAATTATTCAGTAGATAATTTCCTTGTTGACGGTATGGTATAGTACGATAACTTCTGATGTAATTAGCAAGCGAGCACTTCACCTCGCTTGGATCTATCGCGCGAATAAGCTCGTTGGTCCTGGTCCAACTAGCGCTAGTCTCGACTTTATTCAAGACTTACTCATGCAATGTATCTGGGTAACGATTGGCTTGAAGCTACATCTACTGTTTACATGGTAAACAAACGATGCGAGTTAACCTTAATAATTCAACAAAACCTGATTTAGCCACTTCCACGACAAAACTTGGTAGCAATACATCAACGAGAGAAACTAGCAGGGATGAGTCGTTGGTACAACGCCCCAGGACTACTGACATGAGATGCACAAGCCCACTGTAAGCATCACCACTAGCATCGCTACTCAGACTGCTCTTCTCATTGAAACATTATTCATTCATTCGGCCAAGCGGGCTCCTATGCTCACATGGCATGGCTTGTGGTCATTATAATTTTCTTGTCCCAGTACACATGTCTCCTTTTACATCTTGCTCTTTGCCTCGCCCTTGACCTCGGCCGCCTTTCCCTTTGCCTGTCCAGCAACCTCGCTAGCCTTTCCCTTGGCCTCACCCGCCATCTGGCTCGCCTGGCCCTTGGCCTCGCCAGTAGTGTTGGGAGTGGCTTCCTTGACAGCGTCCGCGACTTGCTCTGTTCAACGCAGTACATGTTAGCTTTCTGACGTGCAAGTAGAGTATAATGAAGCCATCGAACCGTATGATGTCGTCATGTTCTCGGCTATGTGAAGACGACTGAGCATCGGGTGGAATCAACAGCAGGGGAGTACGTACCGCCCTTCTCAATGCCCTTTACAGCAGCACCGGAAATGGTCTGGTCGACCTTCTTGGCGGCATCCTTGATGACTTCTACCGGGCTCTTGCGCGCAACGGGCGTGGTGCTGAAGAGACGCGCCTGGCGGGCAATCTGCTGACGGAACATGGTGATTGTTTGTGTTTGGATGGGATTCGAGCGGCGAAAGGGGTGTTTGAGCGTAGAGGAAAAGGGCAATTGGGGGGTGAAGAGAGCTTGAAGTGAGGGTTGTGCAGAGTGCGGGCACGACGACAGCTTTAAAGGATACGCGGACGTGGGACGTGGAGTCGGCTCCTGTGGTATGACGTCGATATGATCAGCCAAGCGGAAAAGTGGGCACCAAGCTCCCCATGCGCAAGTGCATGTGCTGTGCATGTGCTGTGCATGTGCATGGCAAACCAAATCGCGATTGCAGCTAACGGGAACACTAAATTTTGCATCCATCTTGATTATTCATTACTACCAGCCATCGCCCGTTCGTGTCTCATAGTCGTTACTCGTTCGGGTCTAGTATAGCGCCTTCTGCCACCATGCACACCGCGCGTTGGCATTGCTGTCGTGGATTTCTTCAATGCCCGTAACGTTCAGCTCCAGCACCTTTGCGTCGGGGCCGTACATGTTGAACTGCTGGATACCCTTTGCCGCCGTCACGCCCGTCTCCGCAAAGCTCGTAATGAATTCTTGCATGGCAATGGCAACGGTCGTGTTGGTGACACTGCTCGAGGCCCCGCCGGCGTAGTAAGTATACGCAATGTCCTGTCCGTGGATGGCTGGGGGAACGGCGAAAAGGTACGAGTATGTCTCGTTTCCAAATGCCCTTCCGAGGTACCACGTGTTGCAGGTAAAGGTGCCCTCGGCATTGATGAGAGTGGCGCGCTGGAAATTGGTCTTGTACCCGTAGGAACCGTCGAAAACGGGCGGGTACAGCGTGTGCAAAACGTAGTCGATTGACGATTTTGGCGTGGCCGGGTATGCCTCTGCGAGCCGTTCCGCCAGGCTGGCGTCGGTGGTCAGCGAAGTGGGCGTGAAAAGGAGTCCTTCATTCGCATTGTGGCCGACCATGACACGCACGTCCTTGTAGAATCGGCCCTGGGCAAGAAGCTGGGCGGGCTGGAGAGGGGTGAAGAGGCCATCCACGACGGGTCCGTAGGTGTAGGCACCGTAGGGGGAGTAGTATTGCACCTGCTGGGCACTGGCACGAATGACTTCTTCCGACGACAAGGCGCGGAGTTGGGCCAGGGATGTGGCGTTTGTTAGGTTGAGGAACGTGTTGTATGTATTTTCCTGTATGACGGACGAACTGATGGGGAGCCAGCCGGGGCTTTGTGGCACGGCTTGCTGGAATGGCGGGGGTCCGTTGGTGCCTCCGTATGCGGTAATCTGATGCATGATGGAGCCTCCACCGGCACTTTCTCCGAGGATGGTGACCTGGAAATGTTAGTCGTATTGGCCGTGTTCTTGCAGAGCCGACCTACTCGGTTCTTGTCGCCTCCAAAAAGATGAATGTTCTTCTGGATCCATTCGAGCGCCATTCGCTGATCATACAAGCCCAGGTTGGACACACCGCCCTCGGCCTGGAATGTCGGTCCACTCAACCAGCCCAAAGCACCCAGGCGGTAGTTCATGGCAACATAGATGATATCGCCCTGTGTTTTGTTTCCGGACGCAGCAAGCAGACCGGCGGGATTGTAGTTCTTTGAGCCTCCAGTATATCCACCGCCGTAGATCCACACCAGAACTGGGGCACCAGGGCCTTTGCCGGCTTGTTCAAAAATCTGCTTGGGGGCAAACACATCCAAAAACAGGCAATCTTCAGACTCACGGGGGTCTGGCTTGGGGAGCGGACTGCTGGCATTGGCGCCTGGTGGAACATACGTCACATTGGGCGGCGGCAGGCCCAGTGTTAGTGCACCGAGTGCCTGCGCTGCGAGTGCATTCCACGCAGGGTTGGACTGGGGACAGATTCTGTGATTGTCAGCAAAGTACGGAAGGTTGTTGGTGCGCTGCTTGCCTGGCAACATGGCCATGGTTGATGGACGACCGATTTTCTGCCGGGGGTTGAGGAAGCGCAAACCTCAACTCCCCAACAGGGGGCGCCGCATATCGAATGTTGGAGAAGTTGTAGAAATTGCCCGAGTCCTAGATGCAGTCAGAAAAGAAAGCCGACTTGCGCAGACAACGTACATTGAAGCCAGCGGCACGATAGACTTGGTAGCCCAGGTCGACGGTAGGCAGTGGAGACTGCTGTGCATACTGGGCATACGTAGCACCCAAAAGGGCTGCCGCCGTGGCAAGGCGCAACATATTGGCAGGCCGGTAGTAACGCTGGAAACCACGGAAAGCAAGGGCAGCCTTGAAGCATGCGTCCCGTCCCCGGACCTTGTAATTTATACAGGGCGACAGCCTGGGCACGGCTAGGCTGAGGCATTCCGACTAGCCAGGCACGGAGCAGATGCCCACAAGTGTTCTGGCATATGGCCGAAGCCAGGAGCGCCATAGCAATTAGCACGCAGTACCGTCCGAGGAAAAGGCGAACAATGCATTGCTTGATTCGCCCTAACGCAGCCACCTATTGCCGTAACCGCGAAGGGAGGCAAGCCTTGCTCAACCTGTACACGCTCCGACGCCTGCAATGCGGAGCCCGTGTACGTCATGAAACGGAAGCGTCGGCGGAAGGGCGGGTGTAGATTCGTCCGGACATCAACTTGGGGGCGTTGAGGTGATGGAGGCCTTAAGTACTGTTGACCGCCCGGCTGCTTGAGGTGACGTTGAAGCAAGTCGCCAAGCTGGCACGCACTCGGCACGCGCGTGTAGACGTCGTCGTGGCCATCCGGCGGCGCAGTTGGGGGATCGGGTCCAGTAAGACGGGAACATGGAGCTTGTGGCAAATTCAATAGGGGATTGGCCGGGGTAGACCAATATTCCCCGCAAGCCGCTTTTCCCAACACAGGCACACGCAGGCATTGGACCGCGGCATTGCCAACTGTCACGGACAAAAGTGATTAGTCGTGCCCCGCTGGAGATGCACATGGAGGGGTTTAGAGGAGTAAAGAGTTAGGACCTAGTCGAGTACCCATAGACTTGACCCCGCACACGCGGACGACCTAGCCTAGTTGCGCTTGTTCACCGCGCCATTTGGGCTATGTTGCTTTAATTAGGGCGAGATGGTAAGATTAGTCTAGTATGGCGTCTTGATATACGCGTGTATGGTAATACTAAGCGCCAGCAGCAGCACAGTGCTACAGCAGTAACAGTAGTCCTTGTTCCAGGTCATCAACCAAATTGCATGACCTCGTAGACAAGGCCACGAGTTCAGCCTCACGTTGGACAAGGTTGCGCCACGCACAACGCTGAATGAGACATTAGCATCACGAGGCTGGGCCAGACCAGTACTACCAAGTCGAGTCAGACCAGTACTACAAAGCCAAACCAGCCCAATACGACCCGTACCCCAAGCCTCCAGCCTAGTGTCATGAAGCTCAACTTGAAAATCACTCCTGACGCTACAAAACACCGTATCACACATCTTCTTGGGGCATTCCCTCACGCCGAGTCTGACTATACTTTTTGGAATCCAATCCATGAGAAGACATCAAGCGAACAAGCAGATATACTATACTTGACAGGATTCGACGTAATGCAGTTGACGCAAGTATCCCGCTGAAAGCAATGTGTATAATAGAAAGGGGGGCGAAAAGGGGGGAACGGCTGTGCAGGTTTACCAGGTAAGTGTATATATACCACAAAGGCGAAATCCAAGTAGCAAGTCGTAGTCAGTATCAGAAACTCATCGATGGTCAGCCCTATATATACCTGCATGTACCCAGCCTAGCCCAACCCAACCCATCAAACGATAACAATGATACCCAAGCTCTATATTTCCCCCCATGTCAATATTCCACACACGTACACCGCCAGACGTCATACTATACAGGCACCAGGTATATCAGTAATAGCTATCACATATTAAGCATAAACCACCACCTGTATGCATAACCAGCCAGGGATCCATGTGTTTGGGAACAGAAAGACGGGAGACATGTATGCATGGTGGCCATGAGATGGAATGTGTCAAGGATATATGGAATCTAGTGGTCAAGCGTGCGTTGGATACAGCAGCAGCAGCAGTAGTTGGAGGTAGATGGATGTATACATGTCTCGGCAGACTAGGGTACCACGCGAGATGCTTGCTTGCTTGCTTCCTTACATACGTACGTACTTGCACTTGTACATGCTTCCCTCGTTACCCCCACGCTTACCTTTTCCTTTCCCCACGCTCTTGGCCTTGCACTTTTGCTTCGGTGCTGACCAGCTTTACCTTGGCCGCTTACTCAGCGCCATGACTCCATTGCCTATCCCCCCGTTCCCCCGTTCCCCCGTTCCCGCGCGCACGCACACAAGTCAGGCCGTCAGGCAGCACGGCACGGCAAGTCAGGCACGCATGCAAGTCGGCAGTCAGCACGGCAGGCAGCACGGCAGAAGCAATCATGGAACTGTAATCAGACAGACAGACCGACATGCAGCCTGACGCCATGGCATGGCATGGCATGGCATGGCATGAGGGAATATTAATATGGTAGTATTAAGAACAACGGCACCGGCGATAACACGAAGAATTACACATGTACGTACATAGATATGTCGCGCAAGGAGCATGGATATGGATGGATGGATGGATGGATGGATGGATGGATAGATAACCCCGATTGTTCCTTCCCGCGTTGCACGTTTCAGATTAAAGGATTGCATGGTGGCCATGTGGCGTGGCTTGGGACGCCCCGCCCCGCTCTCGCTTTCGCTCTCTTGCCGTGCCGTCTATTACACCCACCAGTACACGCGTGTGTGTTGCTTCTCTCTTGACATTAGTCTTGTTGTGGGAGTCCGGGATTGATAATAGAGGCCATGCAAAAGGCATGGCATGCTTGTCTACTGTACCAGGGGGGGAGGCTACCAAGGCTGGAAGGCGGCCGTGGTGGCGTTGGCGTTGGCGTTGGCGCGACCCCCCAAAAAGCTAAGACGGAGACGCACTGGCACAAGTCTGCAACTCATCATGCGCATGGACATTATCGGGCTGCTGTCGGTTTCTCTCCTCTCCCTCTCTTTCTCTCTGCTCGTGCTCGTGTGTCGCTTCCCTCGACCTTCTTCCCCCCTTGAGCCATTGATCGACACAACTTACCCTTTCTCTTCCGACCACGATACCGCTGTGCGACCAAGCAACCCATACGATGCTGCCATTGTGCATTTCTATTTGAGGAAAATGAGGAACGAGGTATTGTTGGCGCTGACGTTAGGCAACGAGAACGACGTCGTAAGCGTTTGCCCGCCTGTGCAAGGGTGAGGCTGGCTCGCCCAGAGTGGCTGTTATTATTATCATTGTTATCATCGTCACTGTCATCATTCGCTGTTGTCGTCGTCGTCGCCTTGTCATCGCCCACAAGCAACGACGGGCGGCCATGGAGAAGCTTCAGCGCGAGCGGACTCGCAGCCGGGCGGCAAGTGCTCCCAACGACAAGGTGATTGCGAAAAAGAGATCGAGCCTGGGAAGGGCGGCGGGGGGGTTGCAGAGCAAGCTGCTGGCGTCGTTGAGGAGCAAGAGGAAGAGCGGTGCGGGTGGCGGCGACGAGCTAGCGCCATCGCCAGGCCTCTCGAGGTACGTACCCATAGCACTCCACTCCACACACGGGAACCCACGCCGCCCAGGCTAATCAAGGGCCATATTAATAATAACCACAGCCCGTTTCTGGAAGCGCTGTTCCGGCTGCCCGACGAGCTTCACATCTACATGCTGCGCGAGCTGTGCGTGGCCGACGTGCTGGCGCTGCGGCGCACGTCGCGCGTGCTCAACGTGCTCGTCGCGGAGAATGCGCCTGCGCTGGTGCGCTACTGGGTCAAGCATCGCATGGGCAATCTGCACCTGCAACTGTACCCGGCGCCGCGTGCCAGTGCCATTGACTTGGCCTTTCTGCTCACCATGAGGCGGCGGCACATTGCGTCGATGCGGTTGACGCGCCAGCTTGCCCATCATCTGGTGCGCGAGCCCGTGGAGCCCGCCTGCGCGCGCCACAAGCAGCTGTGGTCGTCCGTGTACGAGCGCATGCTGCCGCTCGTCTTTGGCGTGGGCTACTTTCTCGACGAGCACCGCCGCCTGCTGCTCGAGCGAGACCTCGGCCACATACGCCCGCGCTCGCGCATCGGCTACCATGTTCGCACCACGGCGGGCATTGCCGACCAGGAGCGCAGCGTGGTGCGCAATCTCGACGCCCCGCTGCGCCTGCACTACTTTTACATGTACTGCTTCATCGTGCAGGTGGTGCTGCGCAAGACGCGCCCGTCGAGCAGCGCGGGCGCCGTTGCAAAGCTGCTGCGCGGGTGGTCCAACCAGCAGCCCGCGTGCTCCGAAGACATTGCCTTTTTCCTCATCCTGGGCGGCATCGGACGGGTGGCCAAGCTGCTCGCGTGCCCAACGTCGAGCGAGCGGCGACGCTACCTGCTCACCTTCCGCACCCACATGTCGCCACACACGAGCCGGTGCTGGAGGCGGCACTGGAAGGACGCAGGCGTCGTGTCGCCTGCGCTGCTCGACGACATTCCGTGCTCGCACATTGGCATCACGCAGCTCGACCAGATCTGGGCGCCTCTGATTGCCGACATGATGCAGCCGGCCGCTCGACAATTTACCCACGACGAGCGCGCCCGCTATGAGGAGCTAAAGCAAACGGGGAAATTCATCAACGAAGTCATGGGCTATGACATTCTGCAGGGGCGGGCGGCCGACGGGGGCGAGTCTGACGACGACGGCGAGCCATGAGGGTTGTTGTCGACTGGCCGTTGTGGGTGCAGGCCTAGTGTAGAGTAGGTGTAGAGTAGAGTAGAGTCGAGTCGAGTCGAGTAGACGAAATGCACCGTAGCGCTGAAAACCCTGAGCATATTTTTTTTTCGACCACGAGAGTGGGTGGATGGAGGATGGAGGATGGTGCATGGCTGTAGGTGGCCGTGCAATTTCCGTTGCAGAGAGAGGCGTTGGAGAGTTGGAGAAGGCTACACTAGTTGGAGCTTCACGATGCACGGAGCCCACAGCTATTACGTACATACTGGCAGAGCGAGTCAACGACGACGCAGTAGCCTTGGATGGAGAGGCCGTTGGCATTAGTGTAGTCTGCAAAAAGCTTGGCGTGGATGATTTTTTAGGCGGTGCTTGCTTGACTTAGCAGGCGCGAGTTAAGGCCTTATCCACTTTGTTCTGGACCGCGGGCAGCGTGCGTCGACGTGTGCACAGCGCGCGTGAGAGTGAGAGTGCGAGTGGGAGTGCAGAGGAAGCTGGGGAAGCGTCGTCACGGGGCGGCCGAAGCGATATGGCGGATGCATGTCGAGGGTTGCTTCTGCCAAGTGGTTCGTGTTGGAGTGGGAGTGGGAGTGGGTGTGGGTGTGGCAGTGAGTGTGGCAATGCGTGTGGCAGTGTGGGTGGGCGGCAGGCACGGCGAGAGGCCCAGACCCTGGAGCGGTTGCCGTGCTGGCCGGGCACAGGCAGGCGGCACGTGCACAGGTGCAGTCTTCTAGAAAGGCACAGGCAGGGCAGGGCAGCCGTGTGGCGTGCAAAAAAGACGGAGCCCGGCCGAAGCCGCCGTTGGCACTCCGGTGTGCGAGCTGGGCCTAGCGCGCGTGTAGCCCGTGTACATGTGGATGAGATGTGTGTTGTGTGTGTGTGTGTGTGTGTGTGTGTGTATAATAGATGAAGGGCAGACAAAGGCGTGTCTTGGGCGTTTCAGGCAGAGAGGGCTGAGATAGGCACATGCAGACGGGCTCCGTGGCAGATTGGATGACGTGCCCAGCCCAGGCAGGAAGTCGCAGCCACGCTGCATCGGGAAGGGGCCCAGGGATCGCGACAGGGCTGCGTCATTGGCCTGCGCTGCTCTCGCTGCTCTCGCTCGCACTCTCGCACTCGCTCCCAGACTGCTCGTATGCCGGCCATGATCCATGCCCGCACTGCACCACGCTACAGGTATAGTACATGGGCTACAGCAGACGCATCTGCATGCCCTCTGCTGCGCTACCAGCAGTCTGACGCTGGCTGCACCGCGCCGTGGACGGGCGACGTCGCGGGCAAGCGAGCGACACAGCAGCCGCCGCCGCCCCCCTCGCCAGCGGCGGTGCAGCCAATGGCGGGCTGGTGATACTGACCGCAACAACAGGCCGCTCGTCGCTGCAGCGTCGGCTCTTCGACCGTTGCTCCGCCGCCCCCCGTCATTGCTTTGATTGCCCACACCCACTCGCACACCCACTCCCACTCCCGCTCCCACTCCCACTCCCACAGCCAACATGGAAACTAAATCCCGCCGCCTCTGCCTCGCTCGGCGCCATGCGTGCCCGCGTCTCCATGCATGCCCGTGCCTGTGGACAGAGATGCTCTGATCAATGCCCTACGCCCACCGCCCGCCGCCGCCGTCCTAGCGTCGTGCTACTTGCACCCCCCCCCCCTCGCCCAAGCCCCAACCCATATAATCCTTTGAGCCCGGCCCAACGTTTGCGACCAAAACACCAAGGAATCCCCACCACCACGACGCCTGCCACCACTACGCCCGCGCCCACGCCCACCATCACCGCCGCCGCTGCTGCTCTCGTGCTCCTGCCTCACCTCCCACACAGCCTGCCGCCCGCCGCCCGCCACTCACAGCCCTCTGCCGCCAACCTCGCCCCAGCGCCGGCCCTCGTTTCGCGCGGCAACTACTCCCCATCTGGGCCGCCCACCGTCAGCTGAGCCTCGATCCCCAGACCCCACCCCTACACACCTCCCAACACCATGAGACGGTAGAGATTAGATAGCACACGATATGGACTTTACGGTAAGTCGCGGCCGCGCGCGCGCTTGTGCCTGGCGCCCTCTCTGTTGTCTCCGTTGTCCCTGCTGCCCCCGTCATGTGCCTCGCTCGTCGCAAGCCGCCACGACTAACACGTCGCAGATTTCGCTCGCGCACTTTTGCGAAGTTCACGGTCCCACCTCCATCATCTGCACCCAGGCCTCGACCTCGCCATGCGGCTCCTGCAACCCATGCGTCACCCCGCCGTCGGACGAGCCGCACGACGCCTGCTCCTTCAACCACCTCTACGACCAGCCCACGTCGCTCAAGCTGAACCCTCCGCGCCCGCCCCACGTCACCTCGCCCTTCGACTCGCCCCCGACCAGCCCGCACTCGCCCTCGCACAACCCCTACTTTCCCAGCCTCTCGTCGTCGTCGTCGGCCAGCAGCTTCGGCGGCCGCCGCCCCAGCTCCACCTTGGACTCGGACTCGGACGTGTGCGAAAACTGCCAGATGGTCGTGCCGCAAAAGTACAGCGACAAGATCCCCAACGGCGCCCCCGGCAGCCCAACCAAGGACGGCCGCGGCAGGAACGGCAGCCCCGTGCTGCGCAGCTCCCAGAGCTATCCCGTACGACGCCCAGTGTCGCGCGATGATGTCAGCAGTACCGATTCGTCCGATGTCTCGGACACGGAGCAGTCTGCCTCGTTCCAGAGCGCCACGTCGAGCCTGTATCCCGACTCGATTCCCACGTCGCCCCTCATGGGCTCGCGCGCCGTCCACACCCACACGCTCAACTACATCTCGACCAGCCAGCCCCAGTCGCCCAGCACCTACTCGCTGTTGCGCCGCACCTGCATCCGCACCCTGTCCACCGAGGTTCTCCCGCTGAGCAAACCCTCGGGGCCCATCATGTTTGGAGACTCGGTCGCCGGCTACACCATTGCCTATGTCTTTCGCCTGCAGGACCCGCGCTCGCGAGGCGCCAAGCGCACCTATGCCCTCATCGCCATGGCCGGCCGCGACTGTCGCCGAGCTACCAAGGCCATGGTCAAGATCACAGAGGCTTTTGAAAGCATTGCCAACAGGATCATTTCGCTGGCCGACCGAGTCCTGGAGCGCGAGAGTGCCGCTTCGCAGGGCTTGTCGCGCCCCTTGACTGCCGTCTCCACCAGCACACCGGCCGCTTCAACATCCTCGACGCCCCCACCCCACGCCTCCCAAAAGGAGCGCACCTCTTCCACTTCAAGTGCCCCCAACTTCCGCAACATCACCCCCGTCTCTTCCTTCTTGTCCGCCAAGAAGCTCGACCCAGATGGCTTCCCTCGTGTGTCGCGTGACGTGATGAAGGCCAAGAGCCTGATTGAGATTGTCGGTCAGGAAAACTTTTTTGTCGACCTCCACACGCTCTTCTGCCGCCTGCTGCACTCGCTGATCAAGCAGTACGGATGATTTTTTCTTCTTCCTTTTCGCCTTTGCCTCGCATACGTTTCCGCTTCTCTCCGCTGTATTTCTTAGTCATGTTTGTGTCGTGCGTTAGAGCGGTTTTTTTTTCTCTGTCATTGTCCCAGAGTGCAATGCAAGCACTGGCGTTAGGGAAGCGTTTTTTTTTTCTTTCTTCATCTTCCTCTTTCTTCAAAAGACATTACCGTCTTGCTTGGCGCCTCTTCAGCCACCATACACACGGCAAGGTGCAGTAGCTTTATACCCTGTTTCGCGATACCCGACGCTTCTTTGTATTTTGCTGGGACTGGGGAGATGTACACAATTAGATGGCGTGTACCTGGTCTCTTTTTTCTACAACGGCGTTTAGGAGGGTAATGGGGGGATGAGTTGTCGATGATTATGCACGGATGATGCAGAAGTAGTGTTTTATTCAACTAAGATTTGCTGCATTCAAGGACAAGTGAAATGAGTGTGTGATGGTGATGGGTAAAGCGGGCTACTCTAGGCAGCTCTCTCTCTCTAGGCAGACGGGCAAACGTCGTATCTACTCCAGGCTACCTTGAGTAGGCTGCACTCAAGTCGACTCTAGACACATGCACATTTCCTTTGTTACCATATCTAATCTCACAAAGGGATACACCTACAGCACTCATTCAATGACCCATGCCATGTACTCGCTTGTCTGCTTCCTATCTCGCTTACATCTTACCTGCTCTCCTCTCCACCCCCCCTCCCACTCCACTTGCATCTGTCCATCCATCTCCTCACCCCACACACTCCCTCCGCACCATCCATCATGGTCATAATTATGACTCCAATTTACACACTCATGCTCGTCATTACCATGATAATCAGGGTCCTGACATGGCCTTGGAAAAGTGGGGGGGAGTCATGGATTGGGACATGGACATGGACATGACAACATAATGACCCCACTTACAAGCACACCTCTGCCTCTATACTAATACAGGAGTATACTAATACAGAAATATGCTAATACAGAAATATGCTAATACAGAAATATACTAATACAGGAGTGGTAATGACATGAGTGGAGGTAGCAAGTGCAAGTGCAAGTATGCCGATATCAACGTCAGTGTCTCCTGTAAAATTGCCCGTTGCGGTATGTATCATCTTCATGTGGGATCTTCTTCTACTTCTTTTTGTTTTCCTTGCATCATTTCAATATCTTTGGATTTTTTCTTCTTCTCTTCCAGGCTTGTAGATCGCAATTTATGGGATACGTACGTATGTTTATGTAGGTGCGATGGGAGGAGTGGATAGATGGAGTAGATGGAGTAGATGGAGGAGAAGCTGCAGCTGGAGCTGGAGTTGGATATGACGTCATCTTTTGCAAACCCCACAATGGAGACTATCACCGTCACCATCACCATGAACATCCATGTGCTGGTGTAAATGGTGTTGCCACTTACCTAACTCTAGGTGTAGGACGCTAAAAGGAGGAGGGTGTGGGGTATGACTGGAGATGGGTATAGTTTGGTAGAGTTTAGTCAGGCAGGTCATGGTGTTGTACGTGTGCACGTGCACTGTGGTAGAGCTTGGATGCGAGAAAAGACATGTGCCATGCGTGAAGAGCCAACGTCTACACTAGCAAGCTAGTATGCATGTCCATGGAAACGATCTAGACTCTACTGAATTTCATAGTCTCGTCATGTACTTGGGTTAGTTTTGCAGCTGGCTATGTAGTTTAAAATTCACACTAGTTATGCAACTACTACATACATACATACATACATACATACCGTACAACAACATGCTCATCTAACACGTACGTGTAAGACTCTAATTACTAGCAGTAGCTCTACTCGACGTGCAAAAGTAAAGCATACGTGGTACACTATGTGTTGTGCCACCTCATGATCGTCGTCAGACATTCCAAATCACTATACCCAGAACAACTCACTCACTCACACACACACACTACCCACAACCTAAACTCTAATTTCCACTGGAATAGGTTGCGCGGTAAAGTTTAAAATATAGTGGGAGAGTGGAAATGGATGCGGCGGATATGCATGGGGAATTCCTGGATTGGGAATGGAAATTCTTGGTGGTAGAGGTCTAGTGTCTACTTGCTGCTTCTTGTCGTACCCCTTGCCACAGCACGACCATGACTCCACGCACAAACGAGACCAGGTGCAGTTGAACTCGATGCTGCAAAGAAAGAAACAAATCGAAAGATCTAATTACCAGACATGGAATACTCGCACCAACCACCTTGCCCTTCCTCCCCACAGGCCTCAGAATTACCCAAGCTCGCTCGAATTTACGTACCATTCAAAATTCAGCTTCACGTGCACATTCACATGTCAACATCCATGTCAGGCGAGGAAGGGAACCCCTTGGCTACAGCTTCACATGAACGTTTCCGTTGTGCGTTTGCACAAAGCACACTGCATGCATGTATGCAGGAAAAGCAGGGAAGTACAAGTAGGAAACAAAGGGGAGGGGGGGGGAGTGTTACTAGCACTAGCGAAAAGCAAACCATGCATTACACGTACATACACGCTTTACGCGCGCTGCTTGGCCAAGGACTCGGTAGGATTTGTGTGTACTTTGTGTAATTGGTTCTAAGTAGTCCTAGTTCTGGTTCTAGTTCTGGTTCTGGATCTGGACTGGGGTATCTCCATCGCAATCCCCGCTTCTTGGACTTGCTAACCCTGCATACTTGGGCGTTGCTTTGACCCTCACACTCACACTCACACTCAGCTTGATGTGCAGTCCTCGTCTTGCCTTGGCTAGCCTTGCTTTTACATGTACTTACGTCCCCGTGTTTTGCCGCCATTACCACGGCCCTGGCTGCTGGCTTTTTGGGCGTCTCGCCCGTTCCCGTCCGCCCCCCCCCCCTCAACTCTCACGCACAAAGTACAGTCGGTATACACCCTGGAAAACCAAGCCCGCACGTGAAAATCCAAACGAGGAAAAATGCCCCACCCTAGGTAGCGGAGTGTATGGATGTAAGCGCCGCTGCCCTCGCTATCACGCTGCTACACCCACACCTACTTGGTAGTTTCGCCCATGGGCTTTTGTCCAAAAGTACTCACAGCTCCATTCCATCTCCCACCCACGACCCGTGCGGAACAACAACAACCATGATAATAAAAACTCTCGCCGCCGTGGCCGCCGCCGCCGCCATTATACATTCCTCGTTGTCACCATTATCTTTTTTTTCCCTTTCTTTCTTTCTTTGGGCACACTACTTAGTTTTAAAATCTCACACCGCCAATCTCATGCTCCCATGTCCCGCCCATTTTCCATGCTGTCATTCATTCATTCATTCATTCATTTTTTTTATCTTGGCTATTCGGTGCTTTTCTACACGGACATTCAGACGGGCATTTAGAAAAAATCGAAGGGAAGGAAAAAAGAAAGAAAAAAAGACCTTTGGTGCTTTCACTGGGTTGCCCTGCTTCTCGAGTGTCATGCCACGTGCCTGTCAGATCATGGTACCAGTACCTAGCAACCTGTCAGGTATCCCTTGTTACCGTGCCCCCTACAAAGTTTTTTTTCTTTCTTCTTTCGGTGGGCGTGTATTTTCAGCTGGAGCCGTGTGTGGGCTTGAGCTCTTGTAAAGTATGTATGAATGAGTGACTGCTCACGCGTTGCGTGAACGTCTGTGTGTTACATAGTTTGACGCTGGCACTGCTAAGATACATACTTACATAGACACGTGGGAAGTAAAATTCCATTCACGGACCGATTATATAATAGTTGGGTATCTGCAGCGGCACAGGCAATATTGCTTTGCCCTTTGCTTTGCCCTTTGCTTCACTTTTTTTTTTTTTTTTTTTTTTCCGCCTTGTTTCCGCCTCAGCTGAGTACTTATCGGGATTTCTCGCTCGCTTACACACGGCATGTGCTAGTTTTTGGGTGTTGGGCGGTACCGATGAGAGGGGTACCCCGCTATGCATGGTAGTTAGTGTGCGGAAGAGAAAAAAAAGAGAGGGAGAGAGAGACGGGTAAAGGGTCGTGGAGGGGTAAAAAGGTCTGGGTCTTGGAGGGGGTTGCATGGATGCCCCGCTTGCGCGTGCGTTGCATACACATACATGCACATACATGCAGAGGTGAGCAGATCAGACTAGACTAGAGCTACTGCAAGTGTATGCCTGGGTCTAGGTTTGGTTGTATGTGGGTGATGCTGGGGTGGGGATGGGGGGGCATTTACTGGAGATCTAGCGAGAGATGGTGATGCAGGTTGCGGTCCGAAGCACGGCGTTTCTTGTGATTGTTCCTCTTTTTTTTTTGCTGATTTGTGCTGGGTTCGGGTGGGTTTGTTGGAGTAGTTGGGGATTGACAGATGGCTTGCATGTTGGACTGGACTGGACGTCTGGTTGCTTGCAGAATCACGCATGGAATAGCGTCGTGTACATACCTAGACACGCACAGCAGTTCCCAGATTCAAAGCAGCCATGTCAATGCCAATGCCAATGTGGACAAGATGACTACCCAAGCCCCCGCCTCCTTCACCGGTATCCAGCACCGTCAGCCATGCATCCAGCACTCTGCAAGAATCAAGCCATCAGCCTGTCCATTCTTCAACACCACAGCCATGACATTCGGCCAGCGACCCACAAATGCCCGCCTCTATCCAGTAACCATGACGCATTAGCGCACGCATCCTCCTTAGTGAGCAGCCACAGCCACTTCACCCCGCACTCGCATCTCACACCACCACCGCCACACCTACACTACCGCCATCACCAAAACACACCAACCGCATCTTACTCAATAGTCGAACAAAAAAAAATGGCTCAAAACAACCCCGGAGGCGACGACTACCTCGACAAAGCCTTCAACTTTGCCGCGACCAAGTTTGGCGGTGCCCAGGGGCAAAAGATAGCGAATAACCGAGGGTTGAGTGAGAAGATTGTACGTCCATGCATCCATCCATGCATGCATCCATTCATATACACGCAAACCCAAATAAACACACAGCTAACAAAACACACCAACACCACAGACAGACGGCATGCGCAAAGCCTATGAAAAAGTCACAGGAACAAAGGTCGATCCCAAGATTTCAAACTAGCACTAGCTGCTAGCACACTACACTACACTACACTACGCCTAGAATACCAATACTAGGCCGTCAGTCTGGATCTACACGTCAGACTGATGCCAAGGAAGACGGAGCATAGGCGAGTTACGCTAGGCGTGAGATATAGTCCTAGATGTATAGCCATGACGATATGAATGCCATGTCAACCCAGCCGCTTGCTGAGACGCATAATGTGCCGCCGTGAGACGGCGAGTTTTCGATACAAACACACCATCTGGCTCATGCACCCGCAATTTGCATCATGCTGGCTCCTGTGCAAACACACTAGACTGTGCAGTGACGCCCGACGTACATGGCATCCAAAGTCAAAGTCCATGTGTAGCCGTAGCCGTAGCCGTAGCCGTAGCTGTAGCTGTAGCTGTAGCTGTAGCTGTAGATAAACACTACCCAGCCAACTCGACTCTCCGCCTCAGCAACGTCCGCGCCTCCGTCTCGCTCAACAACTCTAGACCCAGCTCGTCAAGCACATCTCTGGCAGACTGGTTGTCTGCAAAAAGGCGCCTTTCCACCTCCCACAGCCCCAACTCCCCTGCATCGTCAACGTCCAATGGCTCGTCACTTGCTTTTGGCGCCTCACTCGCCTGATCATCTTCTGCGCCCCAAGCTTCCGTGTCCCATTCATCCTTTTCTTCGCCACCATCGTCATGCTTGCCTGATTCCTGTCCCGTACCGACTCCTGCATGGCTGCCTTTGACGGGCAACCCGACCAGTCTCACGCCCTCTAGGCATTTTTTCAGCCCGACTTCTGCCACACCTGCGCCGACGTGTTTATCCACAACGCGGCATATGGCCAAGAGATCGGCGTGCAGCTGTGTAGCTCCCTGAGTGGAGAAACGGTACCGGCTCATCACATTCTCCCACAAGACCGTCGAAATGGTACTCAGCATGGCCCGCGTAATGCGGCGCAGCGGCGCAGATGCAAGGGCGCGCGAGAGAAACGCCAACGTCGTGCGCAAATAACTAAGCAAAGGATCAAGCTCTGCTGTGGGCGAGGGTTCAACAGCGTTGGAGGCTGAAGCCGCCGGGCCGCCGAGCGTGGCCCACGGGTTGCTATCAGAAAAACAAATGTCAGTATACAGCTTTAGCGCCAGAAACATGGCCTCATGTGGCCAGAGACGTACATGTGCCGGTACGGACGCAGCGCCTCGCGCACATTGCTGTTGAGTGTGTCCATGATGATCCTCTCACTGCGCTCACGAAGGCGCGCGTACCACGACGCCGTTTCGTCAAACAGCGAGCCGCCATCCATGTCGTCGCTTTCGACATTCCTTGACGTGCGCTCGGCCACATCCGCAACAGTCATGTTACCAATATTGCTCGTCTTGCCACGGGCGCGATCTTGCAGGTTCTCCCAGATGTCCAGGAAAAACTATCGACAATCAAGTTAGCTGCAGCGCACATAACGCAGGGGTCGTGCAGCTGAGAGCCTACCACATCGTCGCTCCAGTCGCGCATTGCCCGTTCAAGATAGTCGGCGCTGCCAAATGTCTTGCAAAGGCGCTCCAACCCGTGCACGCCAAGCAGCTTTTCCTGTTCCTCCTTGCTAACGCCGCCCATGGCGCGGCCCAGCGACGTGGTCATGGACAGATACGCTTCTAGACTGCTCTGCAGCCGCTCGTGCAGCTTGTCAAAAATTGCAATCTGAATGTCTATCAGGAAGGTGAGCTTTTGGCTAAACGACGTCAGGGGCCTGTATCGATCTGCAGTGCATGCACGGTTAGCGGCAGGTGCGCGGCAGAGGAAGGGCTGTGGCAAGTACCCGTTATGGTTTCAAGCAGGTCGTTTACGCGGATCGCGCCTTTGGTGGGCTTGGTGGCTTTGGGATCGACGCTCTCGTAGTCGAGATCGCCAAAGTCTGGGGCCTCGACAATGGTCTGGTAGCGAGACAGGGCAACTGTGACATGTCAGTGCCCACAGGACAAGTTCCCAATTGGGGGCCGGGTTGAGCGTACAGTCCTTTTCCACCTGCAGCCATCGCCCGAACCAATCACCCTGAACCAGGAATTCCCATGACAGCCCCTTCCAGCCCTCGACGCCATGGCCGGCATCGTAGCCCCACGTGTCTCGGAGCGTCGTGTCGAAGCCCATCATCTCATGCATGAGGTGGCTCAAGAGCTGCGGCTGGCCGGCCACCTTGGGCAGCAGCGCACCAATCTTGGTGCGCACCATGGACAGCAGGGCGGTTATAAAGGCCGACATGGCATCAATGTACACGGGATTGAGCGCGAGATTGGTGCCGCGGAAGTGGCGCAGCAGGACAGGTTGCACATGGTCACCCATGAAGCCGCTGTAGTCATTGATGAGCGTCGTGATGTGAGAAAGGAAATACTCGGGCCTATCAATGCGGTTGGTGGGCTTGTCGCCCTCAAAGTGGTAGCGGAAGCGCATCTCGAGGGGCTGCACCAGCACTTCCATGGGAAAAAGCACTGGCGGCAGCTTGACCTTGGTCCCCGGCCCGCTGGTGTAGTTCATGCCCTCGAGCTCGGGCAGCTGCAGATCGAGCAGCTTCACAACGGCCGTCTCCCATTCTTCGCGCAGGTGCGTGGGGATGGCGGCCTTGGGCGTGGGCCAGTGTATCTTCTTGAGCGTCTGTTCGAGCTGGGCCGAGAAGGCGTCGAGGATCTTTGCGCGCAGGGCGTCGGTGATGCCGTTGACGTGGTGGAGCAATTGGGGCGCGGCGCCTTCTGCGTCTTCCTGCAGGGCGATGAGGCGCGTGTGCAGGGCGCGCAGCTGCTTGTAGGGCTCGAGGGCGGCTTCGCTCGACGTCTGGAGCTGCGACTGGGCGTGCTTGCTGGTACGGGAGTCAGCGGGCGGCGACAGCGACAGCGCCGGCGGCTCTGGAGCGGCACGTTGTGCAGGCGGCGTACCTCAGCGAGTCGACGGCGGCGAGCAATTGCACGTATCCGCTGGCGACGTCGAGCCGGTGCAGCGTGTCCAGCACATGCTCAAAGCGGGGCACGGCATCGTCGCTCGTCTCCGAGGCCGTCATGGCCAGGAGGCGGCGGTCAATGTCGGCGTGGTGCTCGCGGAAGGCATCGGCGCGCTGGGCAAGCAGGGCGTGGTGGGCGTGCGAAGCCTCGTTGGCCTGGTGGAGGTCGCGCTGGGCGTCGTGGAGCTGCTGCTTCAGAAGGCCATGCTGGGCCGTGATGGTGGCCAGCAGGTCGTCGAGGGCATCGAGGTCGGCGGGCGTCTGCAGGCGGTCGTCGAGATAGTCGGCGACGCGCGTGTGGGCGTCGTCCATGGAAATCGTACGATTCGTGGGCAGATTGCGGCGGCGTCGACTATGGGCATGGGCATGGGCATGGGCATGGGCATGGGCATGGGCATGGGCAGACGTGGTGGAGGGAGAGTGGCAGCATGGCAGGTGGCGGCACAACGACGGCCAAGTGCAAGGCTGGGCCGCGACCCGCGAGCGCCCCCCAAAGCGGCTAGCGCCCAGGGCTCGCGCACGCTAGCCTGCGTCGGGCGTGCCTGCTGTGGCCTGGGTGGCGCCTTCCCGATCTTGGGGACCGCCTCGATCTCCACCGATCCGACCTAGCCCGTTTGGGGCGGCAACTTTTGCCTAGCGAGCGCCACTCTTTGCCCCATCAGTCGACTGCTGGAAAACATGCTTAATGCACCTCGACTGCCGTCTTGTGCGCCCTCTCGACCCTCAGCGCTGCTGTTCCACACCCGAGCCTCGCCCGCTGCTTATAACCCGACCTGCTGCCTGGCCCCGAGCTGCGAGCTGCGCATCTGCACTCCTTCCCGCCAGCCGCGACGCTCCAAACTTCTGCCGCCGCGCGCCGCTGCCGTCATCGCCCGCCATGCCCAAGGAACACAAGAAGCGCGGCCGCCGCGACGAGCACAAGAAGCGCAAGCGGGACCTCGACGACGACGCCAGTGCCAAGCGCCATAAGCACGACGACGCCGGCCCGCTCGCCGCTGCCGACGACGCTGTCCAGCAACTTGCCAACGGCCAGGCCAGCCGCCCGGATGACACACCCTTCTATGGAATGCTCGACGAGCAGGAGCTCGAGTACTTCCGCAAGGCAGACGAAATGCTCGAGCTCAACCAGTTCGAGAGCGCCGACGACCGCGACATCTTCCTGGCCAGCGTGTGGAAAGAGGCCGACGGCAAGGAATTGAAGATTGCAAACAGCCAGTCCTCCCGCCTGCTCGAGCGCCTGATTCTCCTCTCCTCTCCAGAACAGCTCAAGAGCCTGTTCCAGAAATTCAGCGGACAGTAAGCCGGCCATCTTGCTCACTGACTCTGCTGTGCTGTGCTGACACACCCCAGTTTCCTCAACCTCGTCCAGAACCGATTCGCCTCCCACTGCTGCGAAGCCCTCTTCATACAAGCCGCCCCCGTCGTTACCCAAGAGACTGTCAAGCCAGAGACTCTGGAAACTCCGCCGTCTTCCAACCCTGACCATGTCCACGTCTCCATGGAAAATCTTTTTCTCTTCACACTGGCCGAGCTCGAGGGATACATGGGCTTCTTGATGACAGACAAATACGCCTCACACGTGCTGCGCGTACTCCTCATAATCTTGTCGGGTGCGCCGCTAGAGAAGCAGACCAAGTCGGTCACGCAGAGCAAGAAGAAAGAAAAGGTGACCGTCTCTGGCGCAGACAAAACACAAGAGCGTATCCTGGAGGAGAGACAAGTCCCCCAGTCTTTCCTCGACGCCTTGGAAAAAGTCATCAGTGACAGTGTTTCCGGCATAGAATCGCACTATCTTCGCACACTGACCACACATGCCCTTGGCGGCCCCACTCTGCAACTGCTGCTTAAACTAGAGCTCTCGCATTTTGGAAAGTCTCGGGCCAAGGACGAAAAATCAATCATACGCCGACTTCTTCCCGATAACCCTATTGCTGAAGGAACTGAGAGCGCTATCCTCATCAATGGACTAGTATACGACGCTGTCGGCTCCCGTCTTCTAGAAACTATCATTGAAAATGCGCCAGGCAAGGTGTTCAAGTCCATCTACAGCGAATTCTTCAAAGAGCGCATGGGCAGCTTGGCACGTAACGAGATTGCAGGCTACGTAGTAGGTAAGATTCTCGAGAGGCTCGGCAAGGATGACCTCGAAGAAGCCATGCGCCAGATTGTCGACCAGATTCCCAGCCTAGTTGAGCGCAACCGAACCGGCGTCATCAAAGTACTTATTGAGCGATGTGTGGCACGAGAGGTGGACTGCTCGCCCATCAAGGCGCAACTGGAAGCTGCTTATGCCGGTTCCAACGGCTTCGAAGTGACGCGCATCCTCCGACTAAGCGAAGATGACGGAAAACCGCGTGGCAGACACGACCACTCACCAGAAAAGGTGCATGGGTCCTTGTTAGCACAGACTATGATGACGGTCGACGGGCCGCTTGGCCAACTCGTCTTTGACTCTCTTGCAAACCTCTCACCCGAGCTCGCCACCCAACTGGCTCGTGACCCCACAGCATCTAGGACGCTCCAAGCAGCGTTGATGTCGAAGAATGCGTCCGTCATTTTCCGCCGCAAGATGATCCAGCAGTTCTATGGGAAGATAGGTGAGCTCGCGCTTGACCCGGCCGCATCACATGTCATCGATGCAATCTGGCAAGGCACAGCTGGTCTGGCCTTTATTCGCGAGCGCATCGCCGAGGAGCTGGCTGAAAACGAGAGCTCCCTGCGCGAGTCTCACGTCGGGCGTGCCGTCTGGCGCAACTGGCGCATGGATCTCTACAAGCGCAGACGCAACGACTGGGTCACACAGTCACGTTACACGGCCGGCAACCAGGGCTTCCAATCATTTCCCGAGGGCAATATCGAAACGCCTCTCAATCACAAATCAGGCCGCCATCTTACAGCCATTGAGCTGGCCAGGCAAAAACATGCAGCTGCCAAGGCTGCACAAGGAAAAGATGGTAAGAAGCCCAAAAAGGGGAGCAGCGTAAGCAGCGGAAGTAGTAGCAAAGGCAATGGTGTTGTGGCGCAATAAAAGGGTGACATTGCCCATGTGGCGTGCGACTTTTCTTACCTTAGGCAAGAATCTATAAAATGGTTGCTTCGTTGATTCGGGCGTTATACAGGGCGGAACTCAATGAGTGTGTTTTGGTTTGATAGTTCTAGATACCTTACTGGTGGCATAATCTGCATGTGGCATTTCGTAGTGGGAGGATTAGTTTGAGGAAAGATCCATGACTCCATTTTGTAATTTGCTAAAGTAGTCGGCACTAACGCCGAGTCTGCCGTTTCTCTGTGGGGATTTCCCTTCATGACACCCCGGTCCCTGTCCTGTCAATTCAAATACGGGGCTCTCGTTTTTTTTACCTTGTCTTGTTCGGATTCCTTCACAGTCTGCCAACATGGGATCAATAGCTGCAGCCACACCCCTCGATCGGGCTGGTGAAGTCAAAGATGTAGGTTTCTCGGAACGGCATTCCGACCATTCCGACAAAATCTCATGCGTCGCACATGGATTGCGTCAAATGGCATCATATTGACGACATTCACAGCTTCTCGACGCAATTCAAGACTTGATCATACCCTTCATACGCTCCGCAGACGAGGATGCAGCTACGAAGCATACTGGTCATGGTCTCAGGATTGAAGGTGACGGCCCCAGAACTGTGCTCGTCGAGCACCACCCCCCGAAAAAACTCGAGTCGATTCTCAGTGAAGAGCTGGAGATCAACGAAAGCAAGGTCGGAAAAGATGGATTGATCAAGCTGGTGAGCTCTGTGTTGAAGTACAGCGTCAACACTTGGGACCAGGGGTTTCTCGACAAACTGTATGCGAGTACGAATGCGGTGGGCGTCGTCAGTGAGCTGCTACTGGCAGTGCTCAACACTAATGTAAGCTTGTCGTTCATCGCAGACACCAAGCACTAACATGCCCAGGCCCACGTCTACTCCGTCTCGCCTGTGCTGACTCTGGTGGAAAAACGAACAACCAAGTACCTGGCCTCCCTATTCGGTCTCCCAGATGAGACATCAGGAGGAATCTCCCAACCAGGTGGCAGTGCCGCCAACGCCTCTGCCATTGCCATAGCCAGAAACACACTGTACCCAGAGACAAAGGCCGATGGCAATGGAAGCCACAAGTTCACCCTCTTCACCTCTGCCCACGGCCACTACTCGGTCGAGAAAGCCGCAAACCTCTTTGGCCTGGGCTCCAGAAACGTCATCGCCGTCCCTGTCGACGACCGCGGCTGCATGATCCCCGCTGAGCTCGAACGCTGCATCAACGAGTCCAAGGCTCGGGGCGAAACACCCTTGTTCCTCAACGCCACAGCCGGCACGACCGTCCAAGGATCCTTTGACCCCTTCCCCGCGCTCTCGACAATCTGCAAAACACACAACCTCTGGTTCCACATCGACGGCTCCTGGGGCGGCAGCGTAGTCTTCAACCCAGCCTACGCATCCTCGCGCCTTGCAGGCGCCCACCTCGCAGACAGCATCACCATCAACCCGCACAAGATGCTCGGTGCCCCCATCACCACCAGCTTTCTCCTCGGCCGCGACATGAACACCTTCTACCGCGCACTCACCCTCCCCGCAGGCTACCTCTTCCACAACGCCCCAGGCACACACGCAGTCGACATTTACGATCTCGCAGACCTCACTCCGCAATGCGGCCGCCGCGCAGATAGCCTCAAGTTTTTCCTCGCCCTGCAGTACTACGGCCCCTCGCACTTTGCCTCTCTCGTCGCAAACGCCTACGCAAACGCAGAGTACCTGCTGAACCTTCTCAAGCAGAGCGGAAACTTTCGCACGATTAGCCCGGAGCCGCTGCCGTGCTTGCAGGTCTGCTTCTACTATGCGAGGGGCGGCCAGCGCAGTCGTGATGCTGAACGCAATAGTCGCGCTACGACGCAGATTGCGCAGAGGCTTGTCAGCAAGGGCTTTATGGTTGATTTTGCGCCTGGCGACGACGGCAAGTTCTTCCGCGTCGTGGTGAATGGAGGTGTGCTGAGGGGCACGCTGGATGGCCTGGTCAAGGCGATTGAGGAGATTGCGGACGAGTTGGGGTGTTAGATATGTTTAGTATCGTGGAGAATACCGGAAAGAAGAGTAATGGAGAGTTGAAGTGGGTATTTCGAAAGGATTAAACACATCGTTTTCTGAAAAGGCAGAATGAAATATTCACTTGGACAGGTACATACTGCAAACGACACTGATTCATTCATGCATTCATTCATGTGACATTCCGGGGGGTATCTATACTACTACTACTACTACATACATGATTGCACATTTATCATATCCATACTCCCCCTTTCTCCATACACACGTACATACATATCCACAGAGCACTAGGCTACCATGTGCATACGTACGGCGTCCAAAGTGACGCAGGAGTAAGAGGAAGAAGAAGAAGAAGAGAAGAAAATACTCAGAAGAGGGATGGAAGCGTATACCAGCTAATACATGGTATGTGTACAGAATGGGCACATTCCAAAAAATGATGCGCACATTGGAAGAACCATTTCCGCTTAACCACTTTTCCTCTTCTTTGTTATTGAGGCGAGGTGCATAAGTAGTCGCCAAGTAGACACGCATATGTGTGTGTGTGTGTCGACTAGAGGATGCCCCAGAAGCGCTCCGCGTTAAAGGTGGATGCCGTGTTAGCCTTCCAGCCCGAGTCGAAGGAGCTAAAGAGAAACATGTCGGAGGAGAAGGCGGCGCGGATCGAGTCTAGAGCAGCACGCTGGTTCTCGGGCGAGGGCACAGCCGCACCGTTTGCGTTGCCCTGGTGAGGCCAGCCCGACTCTGTAACCACGACGCGCTTGTTGTTGCAGGCGAACTTGACGAGCTGCACTTGGCTCTGGACAAAGGGCCCCGCGTCGGCGGCTTGCGTGTTTCGGTCGAAGAAAGCGTGGATGTTGACCATGACTACGTCTGAGGCGGCGCAGATGGATGGATTGTCGATTGTTGCAGGGGCCGTTTCCGTTGCGCCCACGAGGCCATTGTAGCCAGCACGTCGTAGCTGGGCGCGCGCCGAACCGATTACGTCGACGACTTGCTGGGCCGTCATCCTGCGCTCGTTGATGCGCTCGTTCTCCACGCTGAAGAGCTGAATGACATCCCAATTACCGCCGGCGTACTGATCAATGGCGTTCTTGTATGTTTGAATGACATCGCCCACGTCTTCACCGCCGCCACTGGTGTCGACGTACGCACCGCCCATGAGCTTCTGGCCGTTCTTGAGCGCATTCTGAACAGCGAGCGCAATCTGGTTGCAGTCTTTGCCGTAGATGCGTATTACCTTGTAGTCTTTCATTCGGCTGAATTCGCTCGCGACTTGGGCGGGAGACTTGCATCCGGATGAGTCGGTGTAGGCATCCCATGTGATACCCAGAGGCATAGTATCTGCACCAGCTTGCTCAGTCGGAGCAGGTTTCGCTGGAGGTGGAGATTGCGGCGCTGGTCCGGATGCTTTGGTCGTGGTCGTTGACGTGGTAGACGTGGATGTTGGGGAGGTGTACTCAGGAGTGACCAGAGAAGGCGTCAGTGTGGTCGTGGTGCAAGTGGTATCTACAGCGGTGGGCTTAGACGAAGGAGTAGTGCTCGCCGACTTGGGCTTCTCCGAAATCGCCTGCGGGGTTGACTGGGGAGTGACGGCAGAAGGCGAAGAAGTGACACGAACAGCTGACGTTGAGAGCGCAATCTCGGACGTAGTTGAAAGTGCGGCTTCGACTTGGACCTTTGCAGAAGAAGAACTGGTACGAATGTCCGACTTGGACAGCACAACCTTGGATGTCGACAGCGAAATCTCAGACGTAGTCGAAGGAGCGGTTTCGGCGCCGACCCTCTCAGAAGTTGTGGTTGAGTAGGGCACGCCCGATCCATCGACATACACAATCACATCCGCGACCGTCTCAGTGACATAGACAATCTCGGTGACAATGTCGCGCTTGTGCTCTGTATCCCGTCAGCGAGTGAAGCCTTGAATTGGTTATACAACCCACCGAAAGGGCGCCCGCCTGCAGAGCCCACAAAAAGGCCGGCAGCTGCCAGAGCGCTCACCAAAACGATATTCTTCATGGCTAGGATGCAGCGAATGTTATTGAATGCTTTTACTGTACATGCAACGTAAACGTGCTGTATGTGTGGATGCGGTCGAGTGTTTGCTCAAGCAACACAGGTCGTTGTACAAGTAATGAAGGAGTGAGCGACTGCCTGCAGTTGGCAAAAGGAAGGTGGACCGGTCAAGACCGAAAGAAGAGGCTGTGAGCCAAGGGAGAGGGTAGAGATTGTATCGAAGGAGTTGTAGAGCAAGCCGACTTGAAGGAGTGACTATGGCTTCGGGCGTGTCCTACCTCGCACTAGCGGGTTTGAGTCTAGCGCCACGCCGTTTGGGTAACCGCAACAAACGGTGAAAGGGAGTTGCTGTGTAGAACATGAGGATTTTTTTTCTTCATTCCCGAGGTTGTGCCTGCCTTAAGTGGAATGGTGGGGAGTGAAACGGCAATTACAGTGTAGAGAAAGGATCAAGGACTGAAACACCAAAGTGCCTCAGGCACTGCTTAAGTTGAATCATTAAGAGAACATGTAAGGTCGATGACAGAAAACATTCTCAGGTTGAGCATGGAAGATGGGTAGCGTTGAGAGATATGAGGCGTCATTTCAAGAGAGCCCGTTGATAAGGAGCGGGCGGCAGACTGGTAGCGATTGTTCTGATATACGCTGTATACTGCGTAGTGGGTGTTGGCCAAGAACTACAAGGCCAAGAATGACAAGACCAGGAGGAATGAGGCCAAGAACAATGAGCCCCTTGTTTCCTGGCGCTTCATGGCGAAGACTTCGTTTAGGTTTCTATATTGAGCAGGTTTTGGCATGTATTAGTGGTTTCCACAGGAATCGGCTGTAAGCCAATGTAGCAGGGCGCGAACGAATCCCACATAGTGTGACGACGTGCAGCAAACAAGGGGAATATGATAGACGTTTGGTAGAGCGCATTGTAACGGGACAAAGTGATAACAGCAATGAACGAGTGTCTCGGGTGACGTGAAGTACAAATGATCGAAGTGTATAAGTTGAACAAGTGACGGTTGTGCGCCGGTAAAGTCAGACAAAGAACAAGCAGAGGTCAGCGGTACTTACGGAGTCCACCGTATGAAACAAGTTACACCCGGGCGGCTAACCTTACTATACCGTATTTTACAAGGCCAGAGAGAGAGAGAGAAGGTAACATGGCAAGAAAAGAAGATGGTCACCGACCAGGCAGAGGCAGCACCGCAAGAGCACAAGCGAACAGCAGACAGGGCAGACAGGCTGCAGCCACGGTGAAGCGGGGCACGTGACCCACGGTGCGCCATCCAACAGCGCCATAATCCGCGCGGGACACGCTCATCTCTCGCTCTCTCCAGCTTCCCACTTTCTCAGCGTTATCTTGCATGGAGAAATCAGAAAAGTTGGCAATCCTCACGACTGAACCAAGGCACGCCAGCGCCAGCGCACTCGCAGCACGACCCAAGCAGCGCTCGCACAGGACAACAACGCACGGCCAGCGCATCCCATTCCCTGTTCGTCGCACACGCCGCGGTTCTCGTCCACACGCACTGGCCTTTCGTTTCTCAAAGCGCTGTTCGCCCCCCGCCACCTCAATTTGCCCCAGTCTGGTCGCGTATCCAACAAATCCGGCGCACGATATAATCAACTTATTTTCGAAATGCCATTGTGCAGTGCGAGGATTTGTACGAACTCATTTCTTGCCTTTTACCAGAAGTGACCGCGAGTCCCGCACAACACTGCACTTACCTAATCTTTGGAAAACACTTCACCCGTTGAGGGTTCGAAACTCTGTTTTTGCCGTTTCTTTTTTGCCGCTTTTTTTGCACCACCTGACTTTCCACGACCTGGAGTTACTGACTTACCAACCACTTCCACACTTGACAGGATTACAACTCATGCACAGTTTTTGGATATTAAAGCCTTCGTAGTTGATAGATAGTCTTATACACTACAATGCTACACGTCATACATGAGATACTGCTTAACATATTCCGCTCTCTCCCGTCACAGCCCTAGCACTTCATATTTACCCCCCTCTTTTTCTCGTCTTCGCGCCACTCAAACATGAGCTGCGTTGCCATAAACAGTGCACTGCAAGCTATCGCCAGGAAACTCCAGCCAGACCACGACCCCATGATACCGCTGAGCAGCTCTTTCAGCCCATCGAGCCCGAGTGCAAAGCCAACCAAATTGGCCACCATGAGCATCAGAATCTCGCCGACGGCACCCAGTCCACAGAGCCAGCGGTACGCATCGGGACTGTCCTTCCACTTCCTCGCGGGAAAGATGTAGGAAGCGATAATCTCGGGGAGGACAAAGAGCGTCACGAGCCACCCCCACATGAGCAGTCGCAGCTGGATGTCGTGCCAGATGGCAATAAATGTAAATACAGCAAGGTAGTTCCCCACTGACCTTGCCTTACCAAGAAGGCCCTCCCCCTTGCTACCGCCAAGAGGAATGTAGAGATACCTCAGACTCCACTTGTTGAAGCTGCGGTGCCATCCGCGCCAAAAGTGCATGACGGAATAGTTGTCAGACATGCAGCGCACCATGTTCTCTGGTGGATCAATGCCGTCCATCAGCGACCAGAGGCGGAAGAAGCGCCATGGTATGAGTAGCTTTAGCCAAATGTGTTTGAGGTTGAAGAAGCCCAGCATGCTGAGCTGGCAGGGCGTGTACTGAGACCAGTCGGGCTTCTCGTGGAAGATGGCAACCATGTACATGTAGTGGATCATGATTTCCATGGTAAGCAAGACGACGATGAAGCGAATTAGGTAAAGAATTGTACGCT
This sequence comes from Exserohilum turcica Et28A, assembly GCF_000359705.1. Lineage (NCBI taxonomy): Eukaryota > Fungi > Ascomycota > Dothideomycetes > Pleosporales > Pleosporaceae > Exserohilum > Exserohilum turcicum. Next base: position 179,709 of record NW_007359937.1, on the reverse strand, counting down.
GGGAGGTGATGCTGTGAGGCCGGTAGCGGCATTGCGCCATGTAGTCGTTGAATGTCACGATAGGGCCAGCCAAGTAGAGTGGTGAGTAAGTGGCGTAGGCAAAGAAGTTGCGAAAGTTGAAATCATCAGGTTTGGCAGGGATGGATACCCGATCGCGCTCGGAGAGGTTCGAGGGGTCGAGTTGCTTCTTCTTGGATGTTATTAGCTATCTCGAACTGAGGGAAGGCGGGGACCATACTTCCAGCGGGTTGCTGCCTTGGGACTCAAGAGACCAGTAATAGTCTAGGTTGAAGCTTATGAGCCGCAGTATCGTAAAGTTGAAGAGCACCTCCCAGCGCGGGATCAAGCCGCCGTAGTTGTCGAGCGTGTGGCCAAAGTTGGACCGTGGCTCGCCTTTTTCTGAGACAGTGGACGGGAGAAACGTGCCCAAGATAGTTTCATATGAGTATCCTCGACCAAACTCGTTTGCAAACAAGATGCCTATGTTGAAAATCCATGTTGCGGCCGGGATATACTGCCGAGGAAGCTTTTTTCCGATGCAGTAGTTGGTATACACGATGGCGACAATCTTGAATGTCGAGAAGCCATGCAGGGCAGCAAGGAATATTACGGCGAAACCCAAGTCAAACGATATACGTTGATGCATCCGGGCGTCGGCAGCAGCGGATGGCGTAAGACCCATGGTAAGGCCATTGCTTGCTGACGATGATACCTGAGTGTAAGTACCGGCTCGCCAGAAAGAATCGTATGTTTTGCGCAGAACTGGATGAAGCAGTACCACGAGAAACAAGTAGGGAATGTTTTGGCGGAAGCCGGAATACTGGGCATCAGAATTGTCCTGAGAAGTCAGTCAATTGCATGTGACAGGCGACAACGCAACATACCACTTTCCGCCCAGGTATCCAGCCTTCGGAAAGCAGATGTTCGAATTTGGGGTAGTTTGGATGTGATGCTACACGTGGAATTAGCACTCGCGCCTTTGCTTGTGGAATTGCCCGACAAACTCTGAGATACATCCAGCACCGCTTTGCACATGAAGAAGACGCAAGTTGAAATGGCCACGTAGTAGAAATAGAACTCGGCCGTATGCCATCGCGCCGGCTGGAAGCTGTTCTCTGCCCGTCTGCCACCCTCTCTTCCGTCCTTCACGGGCACGGGGCCTGCTGGATCGACTTTGGCATTCTCGAGTGCCTCCTTCGGGGGTGCGTTGGATGGTACAAAGAAGCGAGTGTCGAGGGTGTCGAGCGAATACAGCTGCCGGATGAATTTGAGCGCCATGGTTCTGCCTATGCTATCTCTTCATGTTCCAGGCTTCCAGGGGCCCGGCAGACAGGTAGCTGGGCGTGTTGCGGGGGCGGAGGCGCGGGGGCAAGTGCGGTGGTTGTGGAGGGCAGGTCCGCAGCCTCAACTTTTGGGGTTCGCGTCTTGCGACAGCTTCCCTTTCACACCCGCACCCGCCCCACGCCCACGCCACCCCCGACACCCTCTGGAAACTATAGTTACGCGTCGGCATACCACTACATATCTCGCCAATCCATTTCAAGAAGCTCCGCGCCGGTAACTATCGCGCGCGATGAACATTCCCAACTCGTCGACCGCACCCGCGGCGGGAGAGTATGCCGGAGGTAGCTACAGCTCTGCAAAGCTCCACCGCGCGCGCCCGCTAACAAGAATCCGCAGATGAGGTCTCGGCGATTGTGCTCGACCCCGGCTACTCGACTGTACGCGCAGGCTTCGCTGGCGAGGATGTCCCCAAATCCGTGTGCCCTTCGTTTTACGGCCACACGTCGTCGGGCGAGCGCCTTTTTGGCGAGAACGCGATACACGCTCCAGTTGGCGGCCTGGATATCAAGAACTACTGGGGGTCGGATGGCATTGTAGAGGACTGGGACACTGCGACCAAGCTGTGGGAGTATGCAATCACAAGTCGGCTCACGGGCGCAAAACCGACCGACCCCAAGAAGAATGGGCTGAACGATGGCAACGACGAGAACGGGAACGGGGAGGCCATGGACGTTGACATGGAAGCGCTGGAGAACAACGAGAAGCCTCTGGAAGACAGTCCACTTCTGGTCACAGAGCCCGGCTGGAACAGCGCAAAAGCACGGGAAAAGTACATTGAGGTCGCAATGGAGGAATGGGGAACACCCGCCTTCTTCCTGCAAAAGACGGGCGTGCTGGCTGCCTTTGCATCCGGCAAGGCGTCTGGAATCATCATTGATGTCGGGGCTTCACACACGTCGGTGACGCCTGTCCTCGACGGCATGGTATTGCGAAAGGGCGTCCAAAAGTCGCCTCTTGCTGGAAACTTTGTCTCGGACCAAATCCGACTGTCGTTCAAGCAAGCGCAACCTGAGGTCCCACTGGTGCCTCACTTTATGGTTAAGAGCAAGACGCCAGTCGACGCAGGCGCGCCCGCCCAAGCCACGTACAAGACGTTTTCCACACCGCCCACAGACTCGTTCCGGCTGAACGAGGAGGAGCGCATTCTCACGTCGTTCAAGGAATCCGTCGTGGAAGTATGGCCAGGCCCAGGCCGCTTCAGCACAAACGAAGAAATGGCAAAGAGCATGCCAGGCCGTCCGTTTGAGATGCCAGACGGCTGGAACCAGGTCTTTGGCGTCGAGAGGTTCCGTGCCGCCGAGGGGCTATTTGACGCTTCAGCAGCATTGACATCGGAGACGAGCCCAGCACCGAAGCCCGAGCAGACGATCCCCAGACTGGTCCAAGCCGCAGTCCAGCAAGTCGACGCTGACCAGCGTCCTCTGCTGCTCTCCAACATTGTCGTGACGGGCGGCAGCACCCTCCTGTACAAGTTCAACGAGCGCCTCAACTACGAAATCAACTCCATCTACCCTTCTACACGCAACAAGCTCATCGCGCCGGGCAGTGTCGTAGAGCGCAAGTACGCAGCCTGGATCGGCGGCAGTATATTGGCGAGTCTGGGCAGCTTCCACCAGCTGTGGATCTCAAGGAAGGAGTACGAGGAGCATGGCGCGGGCATTGTGGAAAAGCGGTGTAGATAGGGAACGCACCAACAGTATTGGATGTCGCCTTACAACAAAGATTGGGGCAAGGTGGATTGAAATGACAAAAGGGAGAAGAGCATGTCCCCACCTACCGATGATGGGAAGACGGAACGTATTCATCGCTGTACTCCTTAGTGAGGGACAGGAGGCTTTGGTGTAATGTTACCTGTAAAAGGCATATCTTTTTCTCTTGGGGCGTGTATATTATCTGGCGAGTGAGTACGTGAATGTCTAGTCCCAATACAAGAACCTCGCTTGTCTTGTGCAATTCCAGAGACACAAAGAGACATGTGCATCACGTGTTGGCCGCCACATCTGTTGGTCATGATCATTGCCTTTAGCTATCCGGACTGAGAGAGTCCGTCTGACACCCCGTGTCGGTGTATAGTACATGTTCTTCATGTTCGTAACGCCATGCTGTGCACCACATCTCTCTCCGTCTATGAGTCTACCTCCATTGTCTCCGCTGTGCCAGTAACGTCGTCATCCTTGAGCTCGTGCACGGTAACGTACTTGCTAATCTCCTTCTTGATAATCTTCTCATTGAGCACCGCCGTGGTGCCCCGCTGGAACCTGTAGTTCCGCTGCTTGGGCTGCCTGGTGTTTGGTGTCTTGTAGTTCCTCATGAGCGTCGTCTTCTCCTCTGTGATGACGGCCACGTCCACGTTGCTACCGGAGCCCAGATCGTTCCAGATACCAGCCTCGATGGCGTTGGCGCACAGCGTCACGGCCTCGTCCCGCGTTAGGTGCGCCTTCCACTGTGTCTCGAAAACTGACATGGCAGCCAGCGAACCGGATCCCATGGTGACATATGGCAGCTTGTCGGTGGAGCCGTGGGCGTGGACGGTGAAGAGGTGGGCGCCGGTTGGGTCGACACCGGCAACGACGAGGTAGGCGCCAATGTGGCCCTGGTGGCGGAACAGGTGCTGCTTCAGCATCGTCATGCAGGTGACGACGCGGGGCTTGCGACCCGTCGAGAGGGCGTGCAGCTCGAGGTTGGACGAGATGATGGCCGTGGTGAACTCGGTGTCAGCGGCGGTACCAGCACCAGCGCACCAGATCTGCGGGGCAATGAAGTGCAGCTTCTCGCAGTTCTGCAGGCAAAAACGGATTAGGACTGTATCGTGATGGCGTCGTCCACGGCGGGGGAAGAGGAGGAGTGTACCTTGTCTGCTACTATGGGCCCGCTGGTCGCGCGTGTGTCTGCAGCAATTACCACGCCGCCGTCGAAGAGACAGCCAACAATGGTGGTTCCGGTGCTCGTGGCCTTGGGCAGCGGGATGCCCTGGGCGTGGAGGGCCGCATTGCGGTTGTAGTTGGAGAAGTCGAAGCCGCCCATGGTGGGTTATGTGTGGATGTGGGTGAGGCCTGGGGGGTGTGGACGACTGGCTGGATTCGTTGGCAGCAGAGCGTGTGGCTGGGCTCTTCGTCGTCTTCTTCTTTTTCTGCTTCTTCTTCTTCCACGCACGGTCTTTTCCTCTCGGCGTACGGCGGCGGTGGCGGCGACAATGATGCTGATGCTGATGATGGGGACAGGCGGCTGCGCAGCCCGTGGTGCCTGCCCGGAGGAGCTTGGACCGCCAGTCTTGGCACGGTGATCTGCCAGCTGCTAGCCCCGACTTTTCCTAGACAACAAAGCGCGTCTGGCAAAAGTGACGGGCTAATGGATGCATGCCTGCATGCGTGCTGATGCTGGTGCGCCGGGCTCTTTTTGCGACATCACCGCTTTTCCCTTGCCCTTGCCCTCTCTCCAACCCACCATCACTCACCCGGTCCCAGTCTAGCCCGCCGCCGGCTCTTTGTTTGTTCCTTTCCCCCTACCAGGCTTCATTGAGCCCGTGCACGCGCGATTGCGCTAGGCGCCCGATGCATTTATGAATAAGCTGCGAACTCCTACGCGCGACACCAAGCCGAGCCTACTACGCGCCAGAACCTGTTCGGCCTGCAAATCTTGCAGAATGTCAAAGAGCCATGCCCCGGCCGTGGAAGTTGGGTCTGAAGTGCCCGAAGTCGAGACAGAGGTTAGCCATCGATGCCTGGCAGCCAGCCCGCCAGCTAGCCAGCCATGCAGCCCGCCAGCTCAGGCGACACTCACTGACAGAATGTGTAGCACCTAGGCTTCAAGGTCCTCCACAACGGAAAGCAGGGCCCCCGCAAGGTCAAGATTCTCCCCCAGCCATGGCCTGCTGACCGTCTGCCCGCCGCCTCTGCAAGCCTCCTCTCCGTTGCCTCCAAGCCCGGCCTGCTCGCAGCTGCTGGCCCCAATCTCCTCGTCATCGCATCGACAGACTCGGTGCGCAGGGCCTTCCAGGGCAAGACCATCGCCGACGACATCAAGAATCCCGACGATCCACGCCTCGAGGAGCGCGACATCGACGTAGTGTCCGACTTCACGCCCGATGTTACCATCTCCACCGACAACCTGCGCCATGTTGCCTTTTCGGCCGACGGCGATTTCCTAGTCGTCGCCGCAGCAGAAAAGGGCTCCATCTCGATTTTCAGCGTCGCCGATATCGTCACCAAGGGAAGAACGGATGCCGACCAAATTGTACAAACAGACGTGCCCGTTCGCGCCCTGCTCCCCAACCCAAACCCCGAATTCGAGCATTTCTACGCCATTGTCCTCGATTCCGGCAAGCTCCAGATATGCAATGTGGCGGATGGTCAGAAAAAGACGATTCGCGACACTCACGTCAACTGCGCTGCCTGGAGCACCCGCGGAAAGGCTGTGGTTTCTGGTTCAACCGACGGTACCTGCTCCATACACATGACCAATGGAGAACTCAAGGGCGTCATTCCTCGCGCTCCAGATGTCGACGAGACCTACGAAGTGACGGGTGTAACATGGCTGAACACGGAGGAGTTCCTGGCCGTATACTCTGTGAGGGACCAGGACCAAGAAAGCCCAGAACCAAAGAAACTCAGCGTCATCAAATCTGCCAAAGGCTGGGGATCCTTCACCTATCACGCCTTTGCCTGGGACCCTCTGCCCGAAGCATTCGAACCTCCACCACGAGCCCTTCCTGCGCGCTTTTCCTCGACGCGACTCAAGAACTGGAAACCTGATCTCGACGAAATGCTCATCATCACTTCCTCGCATGCCGATTCGATTGCTATACTCGCTTCTACAAGCAACAAGATTTCTCCCGACCAGCAAAACCTCAAAGAGCTCATGCTGGTCAATGTGGACGACACAAGGAAGGCGGCTGTGCCGCGCACAGCCTACGGAGAAGACGAACTGGACAGCGTTTTTATCGGCGAGGCACTGGACCTTTCAAGCAAGGAAAAGATTTTGCGCCCAATTCTAAGTCTGGAGGAGATCAATGAGGCTCCGTGGCCATTGCCCGCTTACATGGCTCTTACTCATGAAGGTCTTCTTGCAGCTTGGTGGGTGGTGTGGAACCGGTCAATTGAAGCTGGTGAGCGGTATCCAGGTCTCTTCTTGAAGAACGAGTCTGCACAGTCATCTTCTACTCCCAGAACCTCTACACCCGTGTCAAAACTTCCTATTGCTACTTCCAGTTCGTTCGGACAGCCAAGCACACCGTCACACACCCCATTTGGTAGATCGATATCCACGCCTGGGACTTCTGCCATCCCTCACTTTGGCAACGCCGGGCACAACTCGCCATCCCCTGCTTTGATGAAGCCAACGCCGCCTGGATTTGGAACATCTGGATTTGGGACTTCTCCTTCAAGTTTGCCTACACCTACTCTCAGCAAGCCCCCACAACCGGCGTTTGGTGCTGCTTCTTCGCTGGGGAGACCCGCACCGCCTGCATTTGGCGCAACGTCTATTATGGGTGGTAGTGCAAAGCCAGCTTTTGGTGCGCCTTCTGCAGTGGGTGCTGGTGCAAAGCCGGCCTTTGGTGCCCCTTCTGCTGTCGGTGCTTCTGGCGGCTCTGGATTTGGTGCTCTGGGTGGTATGGGCAACAAGTCGTCGCCATGGGGGTCGCCTGCTCAAAACTCTGATGCCAAGAACAATCCCTTTTCTACTACTGCGACAGGCTCTTCCGGGTTTGCCAAGTTTGGACAAAACGGGGGGACGTCGTCCTTTTCCAGCTTTGGGAGTACCGGCTCAGCACAGGCAGGTTCGGGATTCGCATCACTTGGACAGGGCCAGCAAAAGTCTGGCTTCGCTAATCTCAAGAGTGAATCGAGCTTTGGTTCGACAGTCACCGTGGGATCTGGTACCGGGTCGTCACTGCCTTCTTGGGGCAATACGCCTGCGCAACAGAGCAGCTCGTTATTCGGGCAACCAGACAAATCCTCCTTCAACACGGCTTCGTTTGACTCGAAGGACTCGGACATGAGCGGCGCAAACGGAACACAGGAGCGAAAGAGGGATGAGGCCACACCGACCCCCCAGACCCCAGCATCCCAAGATGTGTTTGGCCTGCAAAAAGGTGGCTTCCAGCTGGGTACCACATTCAAATCTAATGGTACTGCAGAAGACGACTCGGCAAAGTCTGCGACACCTACGAATGGCTCGTTCTTCGGTAGTGACTTTGCCAACACGCTTGGAAAGACGGATGCAAAGCCTCCGGCTACGCCTGCGAGTGGGGCTCCGCAATATCTCTCTACTACACCGGCGTCACCACCGAAGCAGAAACTGTTCCCAAGCGACACTCCGGCCAAGGATAGTGCAACCCCCAAAGCAGCACCTCCTGTACGAGAGCCCGGCACTCCTGTGGATGATGCTCCTCTCCCTCCAGATTTTACCAAGTCAAAACTATCCAAGGTCGAAGACGCGCCACTGCCACCGGATTTCATCAACACCAAGCTCCCGCAATCCAATGGCGACGATTTGCCCCCACTTGCTGGTAGTCCCGGTGTCGAAGTGGAAGCTCCCAGTTCCTCGGTCGAGGCATCTCCTATTGACAATGAAGAAGACCATGACCACGACCACGACCACGACGATTACTCTGAGGACGACGACGACGAAGAGCCTGACGATACTTATCCGCCAAACAACGCCTTGAAATCCCATCAATCAAAACTCACTAACCAATCAAGCTTCTTCCCTTCTGCGCCAACACCCCCCGCTAAGCCTGCTGGTAGCCAGCCATCGTTTGGAGGTTCTTCATTGTTTGGACAGCAATCGACTCCGGCACCTTTTGGTAGCAGACCTAGTTCTTCATCTGCAACTGCAAAGCCAAATTTTCCTCCCACCAACCGCGCCCAAAATCTTCGCTCACCCAGTCCTATGCGTCCTAGCTCAGCATCTCGAATTCGACGTGAGCCCCTAGTTGCACCCGGTGCTTCATTGAGCTCTTCTATTCAGGGATCCAAGCCACCAACACCCCAGCCCCAAATTGCGGATCTGGAAGACGAAGAAGACGAAAGAATGCGCGCCCAGCTTGCGCAACCTATTGAGCCCAGTCGGGACCTTGAGGAATTTGTTGCATATCAGAATTATACTGGCGGTAAACCGCCCAGCAAAACTGGTCATGCTGCTCAGATTGAAATGATCTACAAGGACATTAATGGCATGGTGGATGCACTTGGGTGGAATGCGCGGTCGATCAAATCCTTTACTCAATACCACCAGCAACCTCAACCTAATCACCGAATTGATCGAGGTATGCTGGAAGAGATTCTGTCTCAGGGACACCATGGGACGTGGTTCGAGCAGTTCAGTCTGTGCGAAATCCAGGCATTGAGGTCTCTCGAAGAACAACTGGAGCAAGAGCTTGACGCTGGCCGCGTGCAGGATGTGCTTGATGAACTTTCACAACTTGCTCGCCTCCTTCACGAGAAGGCCAAGCTGATGACTCGCCTTAACGACATCCGCCGGCAGATCATCAATCGCAAAGATCCTGAAAAGGTCGAGGCACTTCGCAAAGCACCCTTGTCGAAGGAACTTGCAGATGGGCAGAAGAACCTGCGCAACGACTATGCTCAGCTACTCACATTGTTACGCAAGGCTGAAGACGCTGTTGCCGTCCTTCGTTCTCGCCTAGCCACGCATAACGCGCAGAGCGGCAGTACCAAGGCAGTCCCTTCTATGGAAGCTGTTAAAAAGACAGTCTTGAGGCTGGCCAACTTGGCGGAGCAAAAGAACAATGACATTCTCATTCTCGAGGCGCAAATGCGCAAACTGGGTCTTGCAGAGTCTAGTCGTCCGTCGTCCTCTTCCTCCCGTACTGGCACGCCAAGGCAATCTCGCACGACCAGCCTCCGCCGCAGCATTGCAGAGACGCCTTACGCTACACCTCCAACCGGCCACAAGAAACTCACTTTGGCCGAATTGAATCGTCGCGCTATGACTCCAGATTTCGAGAATACACCAACTCCTAGCAAGGGCTACGGTCTGTTCTACACACCCGAGGGCAGCCCAGCAGCGGATGGTAATGACATTGCTCATTTGTCGGATTTGGTTGACGAGAACATCGATACCTTGAGGGAGACGGCCAGAAGGAGGAAGCAAGTTGCAAAGGGTTTGAAAGACGTGCTCCTCGACCGAGGAGTCAAGGTCACAAAAGTCAATTAAGTAGGAATCGGGACTGAGATTGGTATTTGGATCATGATTGTGTGTATGATTAAGCGTTCGTGCGACATTGCGGGTTTCTTTCTGGATATTGATTGCATGGATAGGTGATTCGAGTTAGGATTTAATACACAATGCATTGAGCGATTGGAGTACTCGTTTTACGTCCGCTCTTACGACTAAGAAATGCGTGCAAACCGGCTTCAGAAGAACGTGTTTGACTTGCCGTTATCGATATGAACACTCCTCTTTTCACGTGGTAACACCCCGCACCCCATCTTACGCAACTAGGGAATCCGGATGTCCGGAACTACGTAGATCAACACCAGTCGTTTCTCACTAATATTAACGATTTCTAAGACAACGTAGTAGCCTACATTCTCTGTGAAGAGAACCCAACTAAGTACAATTTCATTCATTTGCTTATACTCAAGTGTAAGCAGTAAGCTAATATTTTAACCCGCTGCGTCAGCGTGCTGAGATCACTCATAGGATAAAAATCAGAACCCCAGACTTTTTCAGCTCAGTGAGAACCCGCCTTTACGTGTCCTTCAGCCGCAAGTGGGGGTTTCACGTGCACACTATCTAACCCAACTCGTTACACGCAACTGTACTGATGAAGGCTACTCCTAGTTTCCACTTCTCTACAGTGCTTCATATCCTTCAAGTTCCAAAATGTCGGGCACCACCACGGAAGTTGTCTATCTAAAACTAAAACCCGGTCTCGACCTCTCAGCCGGCAAGACAAAAGAAGACTGGGAAGCCCTTCTAAGCACTATCAAAAAGCAACCCGGTGCAAAGAAGCTGGTCTGGGGCCGACAAATCGAACATCCAGATATCGTTCAAATAGTTGAGGGTACATGCCTTTCTCTCCCTTGCTCAGATGCCACCACCCATTGCTAACAAGCATCTTAGACTGGGACTCGCTCGAATCGCACGTAGCATTCATGGAAAGCCCCGCATACCAACCCTTTTTAAAAGAAGTGGAGAAATTCATAGCGGCTACTCCTAAACTCTTCCACATCAGATTGCCTCCGTCACAGGTCTCACCGGAAAACAATCCTTTCGCAGCCCCCATCACAGAGTGCAAGGTCATTTTCTTCGACCCAGGGTACCCTGAGCAGGGATACGCTGATCGCTTCTCAGCTTTCCGCGACAAGACGGTGCAGACTCCCGATGTAGCTGTCATGGGCATGGCTGGGGCGTGGAGTATAGAAGAGCAGGAGGAGGAGATGCTGAACGGTGTTTTCGACAAGGGAAAGCCGTTTGTTGTGTTTGTTGGGTGGCCGAACGTGGAGGCGAGTTCCGGGTTCAAAGATGTAGATGGGTTCAGAGATGTGATGGGGTATCCCGGGGAGGAGTGGGTGGGAACCAAGTTTTGGCATGTGGCGTTCAAGGAGCACAGGTGAGGTTATGTGAATGTAGCAGTCTCAGGGGTTATGAGGACATTAGATTTGTATCGGAAGGTAGTGAATGTTTTTCATTTGATTTTGATTTTTGCTCTCTCAGTCTTGTTCCACGGTGGCGGAGATGAGCTTGTGGCTCAGAATGCAGCTGGATGGCACTTCTCATGCGTTATATCCGATGTCAGATGTGCCAGAATATCCATCTGACTTGAAATTTCTTGACTTCTCAGATATGTCGCCCTTTCCCACTTCTCTCCCATCGATATTCTCGATGATCCTTTGGTATATTCACGGAAGAGATGGTCCTGCGATGACAAACTCGTAGGCGAATGGAGTGATGATGGCTGAATGCGCACTTCGTGTAGATTTTGAAAAATTCACATTCAAGGTGCTGGGAGCTCGGTTGAGGTTAGTGTCCCTAAAGAAGGATCCGCAATCGTTTCCGTGCGGACATGTCGTCATCAGGGTTGCAAGCGGCGCATGGATAATGAAGAAAGGAATTAGAGCAGCAGCCAACCATGAAGTAAGCACAGGTCTCTGCAAAGACAGTGCAGGATTACCAATTGGGCCAGAAAATTGATTGCCGAGCATCGACAATGGACGATCGGAATTCCAATCCATGGTTTGCCAGACAGGCAAATGCCATCGCTTACGACATTCCCTTTGGTGGGAAACTCGATTCGCGCTTGAACCCGTCCTTTGAAATCCTGCAGAACTTGAGCATGGCCAGTTGCGCCCACGTTCCATTCCACTCTTTTAGCTTGCGCAGATTCAGCAGGTCCTCGAGATCGGGCACCCAGAAGCCAGAGGCATATTCGTCCCGTTCCGTCTTTTGGTTAATTTCCAGCAGATTCTGGCGCGTGCTTGGGGGTCGTCCGGGACGGCGGTCTGCCTTGAGTTTTGCCAGCTCTTCATCATCTCGGCCTACATAATCTTCAATCATGGCCTGGATTTCGGCCACGCTTAGTGGCGATTCATGCTCTGTTGTGTATTGCTGGAAAGTTCTTATCCGAGATACTACAACACGTCAGTACTGTTGTATACATCCATACTATGCACTCAGGAATCCATACAATATGTGCGGTTCTGGTTTTCTCTGATTTTGCTAAGGCGATTGAGTTTGTCGTCTCTCTGCGCAGCGCTTTGTAGTCGCTTGGTATCGCGACTGCCTTCGTGCAAGTTTGGATTCTTGCCCTTCTTCTTTGTAATCTTCTTGGACACCTTGTCGAGGCGATTGCTGACCATCTTGACTGCTTTGCTGTTTTCCAGTCCTGGCGGTGGTTGGGGGCAAGAAATTTTGGACATGGGTCGGTTCTCGGCGGTAGCAGAAAAGCACGCTAGTGGGCCGAGTGGGATTAGCGCGTCTTTAGCGGGGCGCGTTCCTGCCATGGGGCGTGTACCCGCGATGAGTGCTCCACTGCTGCATTTAGATCGTGACGGCTCTTTCTCTCTCTTCGTCTCTCTCGAGCACTCGTTCCAGGGAGCTCCTTTTGCATGAACGCCTGCCTTTCAAACCAGCATGTTGTCATAGTGTTTGCACTGGAGCCGTTGTTTAGGCTGACGCGTGAGCGGCAAAGGGTCCAAAATGGGCATCTCAGGTCAGTGTACTTAATCGTTTGCGCGATGTTTCTAATCCATAATCAGGTCTTCTTCCACTGCTCAAGTCAGTCCAGAAGCCATGTAGTCTCAAGAAATATGCGGGCCAGACTATTGGCGTGGATACATATGGCTGGCTGCACCGGGCCACTGCTGCCTGCGCTATCGATCTGGCCCTGGACAAGCCTACCACCAAGTATACAGCTGTTTGTCCAGTGGATGCAAACAATACTGACAGGCACTTAGATATGTCGAGTTTGTCATGCATCGTGCTCGCATGCTCATCCATTTCGGTGTCACCCCTTACCTAGTGTTCGATGGCGACAACCTACCAAGCAAAGCGGGTACTGAGAAGGGTAGAAGAGAAAGGAGGAGAGAAAGCAAGAAGCTTGGTTTGGAACTATTGAAAGTTGGCAAGATGGCTCAGGCGCAACAGGAGCTGCAGAAGAGCGTGGACGTGACACCAGAAATGGCGCGTATGGTCATCGAAGAGCTGAAACGGAACAACATTCAGTACGTCGTCGCGCCTTATGAGGCTGATTCTCAGTTGGCGTACCTGGAACGCAAGGGAATCATCAACGGCGTTCTCTCGGAAGATTCGGATCTGCTCGTCTTTGGTGTCAAATGTCTTATTACGAAGTTGGACAAGTACGGAGACTGTATCGAGGTTAACCGGAACCACTTCACTGCCTGCAGGGAAGTCAGCTTTGTAGGCTGGTCCGACGCCGACTTCCGAAGGATGGCCATTCTGAGTGGATGCGACTACCTACCCGGAATAGGAGGGCTTGGCCTAAAGACTGCCCATCGGATGCTGCGCAAGCATAAGACCGTGGATCGCCTCGTCAAGGCCGCTCAATTTGACGGAAAGTTCAAAGTGCCGCCTGGCTTTATGGAGTCTTTCGACCAGGCAGAGAAGACGTTTTTGTACCAATGGGTCTACTGCCCCATCGAGGAGAAGCTGGTCAACTTAACACCACTTGCCGATGGGGTAGATATCGCTGCTATGCCCTACATTGGAGAGGAGGTCCCGTCACACATCGCTACAGGTGTTGCACGAGGTGACCTGTATCCGCGCACAAAGCTTCCCATGGACATTGCCAGCAACACCAAACCTATGACCCAGCCGTTGCCTCCCTCTCGAAGATCTTCTACGACTGTACAAACTCCTGACCCTAAGAGTAACAAATCGATCGACTCGTTCTTCAAGCCCAAGCGCACGCCTTTGGCTGAATTGAGCCCAAACTGCTTCACGCCTTCGCCAAGCCAGCAGGTCTTGCTTGAACAGCAGCGCAATAGCACTAGCTGGGCTGCAGTACCAGCTCCCATTTCGCGATTGCAGCAACAGTACCCGGCGCCTCCTAGCACGGCGCCTCAGCCTAGGCGCACTACGACGGATCCCATTGGAGGGCGATCGGTCCCTCACCCGTCTAAGAGGCCCCGACTCTGTTCAGATTCTGCATTTGATGCCTCTACTGCGGGCGACGAGGGTGTCGTTCGAAGCCAGTTTTTTACATCGTCTACGCCAGAGCCGAGTCCCACGTTGCATCGGAGGAAGAAGAGCAGAAGAAAGACTGACCAGGATTTGCAGCCCTATTCGGATGACTCAATCGAGGAGGTGATGCTACAGGCCGCTGATTTGGAGCAGACTGCATCCCAGTCAAAGAAAAAGCTGCGGGTGTTCAGTGAGACGCAATCAAGCATACGAAGCGCGTCACAATCAACAGTGTTTTCGAAAGATGGTACTTCTCAATCTCAAGAGACGCCTGGCTCACTCACACCAGCGTCATCTTCTGGCAGCCCAGAACCCGAGTCTGTCTTTCGCTCTGCAATTTCCTCTCAGCTGAGCGATTTGCGGTCAAAGTTTGCCTACAAGGCTCCACCCGTCCCTTCATCATCCATGCCACGACCTGCCAAAGCACGTTTGGAAAGGCGGCATACTGAAGCATGGCAGCCTGAACCACCACCTCTCAAGCCGGGCTCAGCATCACTTCCTGAAACACCTGCAGAACCGATTTTTCCCGGAACACCGCCTCCCGCAGACGAGGAAGCTGATCTTGCAGATTCTGCCTGGACGGCCATGGAGGCAGAGGTTGTTGTAGCTGCGAGCTCACCGCCCCCTGTGACACCTGCAAAAAGGAGGCGATCATCGCCGAAAGGAAGTGAAGACTTGCTTGTGCCAGATAGCGATGCAGAAAGTGTGTGCTCGCCACGGAAGCCTTTGTTCAATCTTGCGCGTTTTGCCTTTGCCGGATAGGTTCTTAACTGTTGTCGAAATATTGGTGTATTATTACGATGAGCATATGGTTTGCGGTTCTGGCGTTCCAGCATTCGGTCGCGACCTGAGTCTTCCAAGGTCATGAAAATAAACAGAGCAGGCGTAGGCACATGAATTATCATGTTATGGATTTCTATCTTGTAGTATAACCTTAATACCTATCTGTTCCTGCCTCAGTCAATGCGTCTTTCTAACATTCCAGCAAAAACATGGGTATGCTCAAGACCCTGCCACTGATGTATAAGAGAGGTAGCAGCTATCATGCCAGCCTACCCAAGTCCTATTCCCAACTTTGTTCTCGAGCGTAGTCGAAGAAGACAAAGCGTCTTTGCCCAAATTCTGCTTCCTTTGTGGTCGAGCATTGCTTCTCTTTATGTGTGGCTTTGTCCACAACCATTGTACCGCATCCGGCCTACTCTTAAAATTAGAGTATTCAGATTGCGCCTCACAACATAAAAGTATCCAGCTCACGACTTTCTCCTGATATTGTCTATCAGCTTTTTAGCAAACAGCATCGCTTTGTCAGCACCATCCAATACCAATTCGAGGTTCACATACCTACTCTAAGCCATCGGGCCTATCCTGCGTAATCGTTACTACTATGGCGCGAAAGAAGGCAAGCGACCAACCTCCCGCACCTCTGCGCCGAATGCCGAAGAGAGCAGCGGCTCCGGGAAATATGAATGAGACTCAACTGCAGCGCACACAAGAAGCAACGGCACGCGCAGGAAATGCAAAACCCTCAGACACTACAGTCGCAGACGCGTCAACTCCAAAGAAATCAAAGAAGCCCGCAGCTGAGCCCGAAAGCAGGAAGGCTACTCCCAAGAAAGCTGTTGCTGAGAAGGCGACCCCGAAAAGGGAGAAGCCGGCGCTGAAAAAGGTCAAAGGGAGTAAAGTGGAGAAAGCAAAGCCCGAAACCAAGTCGAAGAAGGCGACTGAACCGGATTCTCCAATTCCAGATGTCGGTGGAACGAGTGAGTCGGAAAGCGACTATACTCCAATTGCGAAACAGAGGGTCACGCCGAAGAAGAAAACAACGCCGAAAGCAAAGCAAAAGACAGCGCAGAAGGCCAAGGAGAAGCTTGAGGAACAGTATTCTGACGATGAAGTGGTGTATGTACCGTATGGGCGACCAAATGTTGTAACGCTTTCGTCCCCGTCTGAGAATGAAGACATCGAGGATCTTGGCTAGGTACGGTTGAATGGCTCGCAATCCTCACGAATTTGATTGGTAGATTTCAGAAGTAGTTGGCATCTATTTTTATTGCGAGTCAAAGGTGGCATTACTATCCACCAGTCATGTGATTTTTCCGAGCGCCTCCACATAAGGTATAGGAGCATAGTTTGTTTCATGAATTCAATCATGCTATTCACTATTAGTGCATATAGTAACGCACATGTAACTGCAGCGTAACACCCGCCAGAATGGAACTCATCTACTGTACGTGAGCATTAAGACGAAAAACATGGTTTTTCTTATACAAATGTTTTATAATCTATGATTGAAGATCCGTCTGCGCCCGTGCTATACACTCAAGAAGAGCATACAATTAGCTGCAGCGTCTAGTACATTATTTAAGCTACTTAATACCTCATTACATCTTCTCTCTCTTCTTTGAGACGAACCAAGACAATAGGCGGTTTATTGTCTATAGTTTTGTACTTGATATCAACCATTCCAGTAGCCTCAATAAACTCCCGAAGCCGCTCATACCCATAATTGCGCGCATTCAGATTAGGCCCTATCTTATGCAAATAGTTTCCAACCTCAGCCAAGTTGACCCAGTCATCGCCATAACTGAAAGATCTCCTAATCGCAACACATATCCCCTCGCGTGCTCGGTCGTCAATCGGTTTCTTTTCGACTGGCTGGTTGCGCACCACCATCGGTGCTATGCCTGGCTTCGATGACTCGGCGGCATGTGGCAATACTCCCGATTCCTCAGATCCCGTGCTGAGGACATCAAAGTAAATGAACTTATCACAGGCCGCGACAAAAGCATTGTTGGTCTTGCGTTCTCCAAAGCCATAGACCGTGACACCCTGCTCGCGGATTCGAGATGCAAGGCGCGTAAAGTCACTGTCGCTTGATACGATACAGAAGCTCGAGAATCGGCCAGTGTATAGAAGGTCCATCGCGTCGATGATCATGGCGCCATCGGTGGCATTCTTTCCAGTAGTGTACGCGAACTGTTGTATTGGTGTTATTGAGTGATTTAGAAGACATGGTTTCCAACCATTCATGATTGGGTTGGTCCAGTCCCCATATATCCGCCTAACGCTAGCGGTCCCGTAGTTGGCGATTTCCACCAAAAGACCGGCGATGACTTTTGGCGTGACATTATCCCCGTCAATCAGCAGGGCCAAGTTGCTGTCAGTCATAATATTTCAAAGGGATGATTGTTTAAGTGTACTTGAGATGATAAATTGTGAAGTGAGATGAACGTGTGTTGTAGAGTGAGTTAGAGTGGGTAGCTTTTATAGAGTACCCCGCACTTCAATGGGATATTACTAAGGGCCTGTTCGGTTCTCCGTTTCTTTTCTCCATTTTAGACGCTGCTTTAGGTTTAGCGTTTCTCTTAGCGTGGTAGATAGGCTTACTAGATTAAGCAAATAGAGAATAGAGGTGTCAGATTGTGATGGGTTAGATCAAAGACTGTGATAAAACACTGTGATTATGATGGATCAGACGTGGATCGATTGATTGTACTGCCGTCTATGGATCAGATGGTTAGAGCCCCTTTAGAGCAGTCGTTAGCCCGTGCTCCCTAACTAATCACAGAATCCAGGTGTGATTAAGCACCTGGAATCTATCACCTACCTAAATATTGCATGTAATCTAACACACCCCCTTGTAACGGCGCAGGTAAGGCAGGTCGGATCTGTTTCGGTCGTAGGATCACTCAGAGGCATATGGGAGTGCATGGGATCACAAAGAGCCTAGATTCAACAAGCCACC
>NW_007359937.1:154095-158285 GCF_000359705.1 Exserohilum turcica Et28A | reverse complement strand
GGTAACAAGATTGTATTCGATAGAGAGCTAAGCTCTCGGCTACGTAGCTATCTATATACAATGCTGGTTGCTAGGGTAACAATCGGGCCGGGCAGGTGGAGTAAACGAGGTCGTAGACGAGTATGGGAGGCGAAGGGCGTTCAGCCCGTTACACTTTGGATTTATCTTAACACCCTCTATTGAGATAATAAAGCCTAGGTACTTAGTTTCCTTTGTATAGAATTCGCACTTGCTAGCCTATAAGTATAACTTGTACTCCTTAAGCTTCTGTAGTACCTTCTTAACATATTTAATATATTCTTCTAGCGTACTGTTGGTGTATACTAATACATCGTCTAGGTAGGCTGTAACGAAGATTCCTAAGTATTCGTGGAGTGCCTTGTTAATCACTAACTAAAACGTTGCTGGCGCATTCGTTAGTCCGAATGGCATGACTGTGTACTCGTACAGTCCATACTTTGTCTTAAAGGCCGTCTTCCACTCGTGTCCTTTCTTGATTCGAATACGGTAAAACCCTTCCCGTACGTCGACTTTTGTAAACCACTTGGCTCCCTAGAGTCGATCCATGAGCTCTCCTATAAGTGGTAAGGGATATTGGTTCTTTACCGTAACCGCGTTCAACCGTCGGTAGTCGACACATAGTCGCCACTTCCCGTTTGGCTTCTTTACAAACAGAATTGGAGAGGCTATTAGGCCATGTCTAGGTCTAATAAATCCCTTTTTTAAATTCTTCTAGAGGTAATCCTGCAACTTAGCGTCGTGCTCAGGTGATATAGGGTACATTCCTCCTAGGCTTAACTTAGCTCTATCTTTGAGGACGATCTCATAATCCTAGTCCTGGTGTTCCGCTAGGTCTGTTGCTTTATTTTCCTCGAACAGTTCTCTAAACTCGTTCGTCTAGTATTCTATTAGTATCGCCAACTGTGGTACTAGTCCTTCCTTTGTAGTCGCGACTTGTTTTAACTAAATAACTCCTACTTTCTAAGGGTCCTTCACATAGATTCTCGCGATCTTATGTGGTGAGATCGTACCTATCCTCCCGTCCTTAGGTGAGCTCTAGATAATCGGGTTCGACTCTTTTCGTACTCCAGCAACCTTGTGCATAGGTTCTCTTCTAAGTATCGTTTATTTCCGCCAATCAATGGCTAGATTGTGCTTTAACAACTAGTCGTAGCCTATTAACATGTCTTCCTCACCAAGATCTATGATGTTGATTATCTCTTAACTTTCCGTCCCTGCTAAATCTATTGGCACTAGCTTAGTCTCTAGTCTTATCATGCCGTTCTCGTACGCGATTGGGCTATCATCGGCTAATACCGCTCGCATCGGCACCTTCTTGGTCTAATAGGGTATCTTATGCATCTCCACCACCCTGGGTGAGATCATAGTTCGTGCAGCACCACTGTCTATAGTCGCTGTCACACGATGTCCGTTCACGAGGACTATCGCTTAGAGTCTAAGATCCTGCGTCCCTACGCTCTTAACTCCTACATAGGTCGTTTTCGGACTGCCTACACTAGCGTGACCCTATCCCTAGTAGCGTCCTAGTTTTTTAACTGTCTTCCCTTTCTCTTAGGGAAGTACCTATTGTCTATTTTAGCATTAAAATACGCCTAGCATGCATAGTTATAGCAAAAGGAATAATGTATATACTTGTAGGGAACTAGTCCTGCTATTGCTGCTAACATAGCTTGCATTCGTGTTGTTGTCACCCTTAGTGTTTCTTGTTAGTGCATGCGACAATTCTTTGCCATGCATTCTTGCGCTGTTATCGTGCTATAGTAGAAGTTGTCTACCTTTTAAGCATTTCGTTGTTGCTTCCTATAGTACTCGCAGTTCTCCTTGCACTAGAACTAACACAGCTTTTAGTGTGCTTGCTGCTTTTTTTGTTAGTGCATGTGGCATCTATCTACTTAACACTTGTTATACCACAATTGCGTATAGCAGTAATTGTTCTTATTGTCCTTAGTTTCTTCGCGTTTCCTTAGGTAGTAGTCGCACTATGCCTTATAGTTAACCTAATGCAGGTGCTTATGTTGCTTTATCCGTTCCTTAAACGTGCGAGGTTTGTTCCTCTTAACTTTGGCTTCTAGGTCTCTAAAGCTAGGTTGCTTATAAACCGCTTAATATCCAATCTCTTTAGAGTTTAGTCCTGTGATAATGATTCGGTCTTTAAGAGCGCAATTATCAGCCTAGTGTGTGGCGTCTCCACACATCTAGCATAGTTAGTTTCTTAGGCGGCGCTGTACTTTGGCCCCTTTAACCCTATAGTCTGTTAGTAGTAGGTCATCCTACTTAAAGTCCTTTAGTCCTACGGCTTCTTGTATTATCTTAAAGGCCTCGTCTAACTTCTATTATGCCTCCTTATACAAGTCTAGGTCGCTAAGCGTGTCGTTAGGTTCTATGTCCCGTAGGTAGGGTGTTCCGCACCTAATTATCCTAATCTTGATTTAACCTTGCTTAACTTTATTAGAATAGTCTCTAGCAAAGTGTTCTTGTTTGCTATATTAGAGATATGCTTTGTTGTTGTAACGCCTCTAGCGTTCTTCCTTAGAAAGACCGTCCTGGCCCTTTCTTCAGGTGTTCTAGCTCTTGTTTTCTTGCACCTTGCCTGTTATAATAGTGTCGCCATCCTTGTCTTTACTGTGACGTTGCTTCCTTGTGTTTGCTAGCGTAGGCTAGAATAAGCGTTTCCTTTGCTTGTATCTTTCCTACAGCCTATGGTCAATTCGCGTAGCCAGCTCTATTAAAGCATAAAGCGTTTCTAGCTTTTTATGGTGTACAAGACCGTCTTTAACATTTTCCTTTAGACCACTCTCGAACACGGTTCGCAGCGCAGCATTATCCTAATTAATTCTTGCCTATAGCTGTTTAAACTCTGCTGTGTATGCTAAGACTAACTTAGTCTGCTTTAAGCGAGTAATTACCTTCTCCGCTTAGTTCTTTTTATCTATTTCCCTAAAGATTCGTCCCATCTCCTTCTTGAAGTTATCCTAGTTTCCGAATATTCCTTAGGTTTCGCTTTTGGTTCCTAGGTTGTCTGCGTCCTTTAGGAAGTCCTTGACATAGGGTTCTATCTATTTGGCCGCCCTGCCTTTCATGTAGGTACTTATCACAAGGATCTTATCCTAGTCTATTAGTACTCTATTATACTCGCAGTACAAGTCGATGTTAGTAAGGAATGTCTATAGTTTAGTGTGGGTTCCGTCGAACTTCTTAGGTGCCGCTATCTTAGGCTTTGTAAGGGATTTCTTCTTATTTAGGGTGGCCATTAGCTAACTCGAAAGCTAATTAATTATATCCTGCATGCTAGCTATCTGCCGCTGCGTGATCGTGGCCTGTCGCCTAAGATTCCGCAACTCTCGTAAGTTCCGTGCGTCTTCGTCCTTATCTTTATCGTTACTTGGGGTTAGCATCTCGTCGTCGAGTACTGGTTGGGGCGCTGGTCTGGGACCCTGTACTGGTCCGCCGGCACTAGCCTGGGATTAAGAGTGATTATAAGACATTATGGATTTTAATTAGGTGTACTGTTAGTTAGTCCTTCTACAAAGACTTAGTGGTGGTTAAAGTGTTACATAGGGGTTGGCTATACTTCTCTAATCTCAGTCTAGGTTAGGGCGAGTAGACTAAAGCGGTAGTCCGTGAGATTGTTTGCGAAGTGCTATGTGGAAAAGAGTTATAGGATTTAACCAAAAGAATAAACAATCAATTCTACAAGGTAGAATAACTAGTATCAATCTATGTAAGAGATGAACTATTCTGAAGTTGACCACAACGAGTGTAACAATGAAATCCAACCCATTCTTATACCCATTGCCTCTAGTCCTGCCATCCCTAACATCCCTTACATCCCTAGGATGTCGCTGAGGGCTTTGATGGCTGTCCTCCCCAGGCGCCCTGCCATCCGTCAGATGGCTCATCTTGGCGGGATGGCACATCACGTGACCCTAGCCCCGCGATGATCATTACCTTCTGACGTGGACGTCCATAGGCTCCTTGCCTCCCATCCGTTGTCAAGGAGAGCATCCTTCTTGTTACTTGTAACAAGCAAAGGTAATATCTAGATAAGTATTAACAGCGGCGTATAGGAGCGAGCTAATCTTTTGTTAATATCAATTAATCTTATTATTATTATTATTATTATTCCATTAGAGTCTATCTGCAGTCAGTGACTATGTAAGACTTTGGCC
>NW_007359937.1:110691-145582 GCF_000359705.1 Exserohilum turcica Et28A | reverse complement strand
TTTAAACAAATTGTACCTAGAACGGCCTCTGGCCAAAGTCTTACATAGTCACTGACTGCAGATAGACTCTAATGGAATAATAATAATAATAATAATAAGCTCCATGGCATAGAGGCGTAGTGCTGGATCTTCTCACTATCTATAGATAGAGTTGTTGAGATAGATTTAGTAATACGCTCTAGCTATTTCCCTCAGTTGCCTCTAGATATAGCAATATTAAGTAGGTGGGATAGAGCTAGTTTTAAAGCTCTAAAGGCGTATTGTTATAGAGAATTGTTTAGTCTTATTCTAGGGGGGTATAGCGCTGCTTCTACCTTGCTAGGTATAGTAGGTAAGGTTCTAAAAGATCCTAGAATCTTTCTATAAGCTTAGTTTTAAAGCTTTTATCTTTAATTTTTAGCTACTATTTACTCTCTCTAGAAGATTTAGCACCCGTAGTTAGCTACACTAGTTACACAGGCTAGGTATAGCTGTCGTACTACTCTTAGCAAAAGGCCTTTATTTAATTTAGCTAGTCTGCTTAATTAGTAGAAAGCTGCGCTAGCCTGCTAGTTTCTAGTGTAGCTATGCTGTTTAAAATTAAGACCGCAGTTAAAGTAGACGCCTAGCTATCTAACTAGCTCTTTAGACTAAACTAATTCCTAACTAGGTAGAGTAAGTACTCTGCTTTAATCTTTTTTTAATCTTGTCTAGTTAACTAGTTTAGTTTTTAAGCTATTAAACTAGATAGCTAACTCCTTCGCTAGTGTAAAGAGGTTCCTAATTATCTTTTCTAGTAGCTTAACTAATGTTTTTCCTTACTAAAGTAGACAATATAGATATCTATAGATTGTCTATATAGGAGGAGGAGTATATACAGTCGTTTGTTTAAATTACTTTAAATAATAGTTTTAAGTAGATAAGAAATAGGATTAGAGACGCTAGACTTCCTTAGGGGGTTTCTATTAGAATCTTCTATAGGCTCTCTATTTGTCTATTAAAGGATAGCTCTAGCTCTCTATTTTCTAGAAAGGATTTTGTCTACGCTAATAGGCTATAAGGTAGGCTCTAGTCTCTTATAACTTCTAGAAGCTTGTTCTTAAAGACGTGATCAAAGGCGCTTTTAATATTAAGAAATATAGTAGTTGTAACTTAATACTTTTGCTTTTGTAGCTGTATATTATTATAGAAGAGTAAGGCAGCGTTAATAGCAGATTTCTTTAGTCTTCCACCTATCTATGAGGGGTGGAGTAGATCTGTAGTTTCTGCTAGTGTCCCTAGTCTTCTAGCTACTAGCCTTTCTAGTACTTTGCCTAGGCAGCTTAGAAGTAAGATTATGTTACAAGTAACAACGGGAAGGATCTCCTCCCTGGTGATGACAGTATGTTGGTTGAGGAACCACTTGGGATCCTAACCGGAAACGAAGGGCATCGCGGGGCTCGGTCACGTGATGTGCTATCCCGCCAAGGCTGGCCATCCGGGATGGCAGCACACGATGGGATGGCGGTGCCATCCCAACCATCCCGCCAAGATGGGATGGACAGGATGGCAAGACTGGAAGCAATGAGGATATAAGGATGGATGGATTTCATTATTTACTCTCGTTGTGGTCAACTCAAATTGTACTATCTTACTAGTATCTTTACTTAACAAGATTGTTACTTGTTAATCTATAGCAATATAGATTGGATTTGTTAATTAACCTTTGGTTAACTCCTATAACTCTTTTCCACCAAGAACATACGGCAAAATCCCATGGAGCTGATCCCGTAAAGGCTCGCTCGCCCTAACCCGGAACGAGATTAGAGAAGTATCAGCAATCCACCCCGTGTAACAGATTACTCTATAGGCCTTTAGAACTAAGTAGTCTAGTTTATTTAGCTTTTTTAAGATAACTCCTTTTACTTTTCTCTAGCACTTTAGGTAGTAGCCTAGATTAAAGAAGATAGAGTATATCTTAAATAGCGTTTCTAAGTGCGTTTAGTAGACCTTTTAGATAATATCTTAGCTAATAAGATTAGGCCTAGGTAAGGTAGTCTTTACTTTATTGTAGGCAAAGTAGAGCTTGTTCCTTGTAAGAGTAGGCTAATCCTACTTTCTATCTCCTTTATAGGTGTAGAAAGACAAAGTAGCTATAGTAGGTAGTAGGGGGAAAAGATCCTCTCTAAAAGCTTTGCATTTTTTAGTAAACGACTCCTTGCTTTTAATAGTAGGTATTCAAGTACTAAGGTTGTCTTTTGTATATGCTATAGCTTTATAGATTTCCTTTAGTAAGTCTTTTTGTAGGAAAGTCTCCTAGTGATCCTGTTTAGCCCGTCTAATAGCTCTTAGATATCTATTTTTCGTACTTAGATACTCTCGTTTCTATTAGTAGAGTAAGCTGTTATTTTCTTTTGCTGCTTCCTTCTTGTAGGCTCTATAGGCCCTATTTAGATCTCTTTTTTAGCTACTTAAATCACTAGTCCACCAAGGTTTTGGCTTTAGTTTTTAGTTAACTAGTAGAGTTAACGTTTCTAGTGATTTCTAGATAGCCTTTGTAAGATCCTCTCCTAGTTAGTCTAGCTTAGCTTCTAGAGGGGTATGTTGTTCTAGAATAAGCTTTCTTAAGGTATAGTTAGAGGGGCGTGGTAGTTGGAGTAGCCGCTCTTCTAGGTCTAGAGCTTTAATCTCTTTTTCTAGCTCCTTGTAGAACGTATTCTAGTCTGTTTGTCTAGTATTATATCGTTTTAGCTAGCTAGGCAGCTAGCTATAAGTGCTAATACTAAATAGTATAGCGTGGTGATTGTATCCTACTTTAGGTATAGTCTGCTAGTCCTAGATACTAGTTGCTATATTATTTATTGCAAAAGTAAGATCTAGTACGCTTTCTTGTTGCATATAAGCTCTAAAGAATGTGCCTACTCCTAGAGTATTTAGTAGAGTAAGATTCTAGGTATCTATCTACTCTACTAGATCTTCTGCTAGTATACTAGGGCTGCAATCTTTTAAGCTCTATCTAGGATAGTAGGTATTAAAATCTCCTAGAATAATTAAGTTTTCTTGTAGTGTTTCTTATAGTAGCCGCCTTTAGATTGTTGATTTTTCTAGCTTCTTTTAGAGGCTCTTCTTGTTATAAATGTTGTAGATATAGAAGCTAGAAGGAGTAGCTAGTACTTTAATAGCTTAGAAGTCGTTGTCGTCGCTAATAAAAGGAATAGTTTCTACTTCTAGATCCTTTCTAATATAGAAAAGTACTCTAGGCCTAAGAGAGTTATCTCTTAGGGTAGGTATTATCTGAGTATAGTCCTAGTGGGCTACTGATCTAGTATTCTTGTAGGTAAATTCCTTTACTAACTAGGGCTCTTATATAGCTAGTATCTTAGCGTCTACTTGAATAGTGTAACGGGTCGAGTCCTATTAGACTGCGCACGCAACTACAACGCGCCCACCGCGCCAAAAAGGCTGGCACAAGATATCAGAGCTGCTGATATCGTTGCGTAGTTGATACATAAGATAGCCACCGCTATCTGTACTGTAGCGGGCTACCTAGCCCGTTACAAATAGCTAGATTTAGCGCGCTTTCTATAGCAGGGCTATTTCTATTAACATTTATTTATAGAACTTTTAATATTCTAGTTTAATAAAGTAGTTGTTTTAGAGACTCTAGCTTATAGAATCTTGCAGTCTTAGCTATTATTATTATTATTATTATTATTCTAGTTTAACGTCCTTTTTCAGCCCGAAGGGCTATATAAGACGTGTGTAAGGGGCTGCGCTCTAGGGAGCAATCGCGAGGTATACAAGAGGTTGTATTCGATAGAGAGCTATAGAGTCTACTTGCGTGGTGTTTATTTACTTGTCGGAGAAAGGTTGCACCGAGTGTCTGAGCGCGTCGTCTGGGCGCCGCTCAGGCCTCGCACAGATGCCGGGTTGCAGAGTAAGACCTGGCGTCTGCTGCTTGACCGAGATTCCATCGAGGAGCTATCCAAAGGGCGTTCAGCCCGTTACAAAAGAAGCTAGAAAGAAGATATAAGAAACGAGCAAGGGCCTACTATTACTAGCCTTCTTACTAGAAACTAGTATAGGTATATAGGCGACTATTAGGTTTATTAAAGAGATAAAAGCTAGGACACAAGCCTAGTACAAAGGAGACACCAACAACTAGGGCGCCACTAGCACTAGTACCTGCCCTACACCTACCTTACCTCACCTACCACCCGCAAGACCCCCTACTACTATCTAATACACTAGGCTACGAGCCTTACCTTTATTTAGATAACCCCCTCCCCCACCTACATCAAATTAATAGAAACACGTAGATACTTGTAGACCTCTGGTCTACACGTCCTATATAGCCCTAGGGCTGAGAAAGGACGTTAAATTAAAATAATAATAATAATAATAATAATTGCCTGTGCCGCCGAACTCATCAAAATTAAGCACTGAGCCGAACGTGGGTTGCGTGCAGAAAGCGCCCCAGCACATGTTGTCGCAGACGTCTGAGAGATGGTGAGCATGTAAAGTAACGCTGTGAAAAGCGGTAGAAACCTTGGAAATCATCTGCACAGTTGAAAATCATTCCGGGAGATGCGACAGCGCCGGCGACGAAGCTCATTGTGATTATGTTTTTGAACAACATGGCGAAGGCTGCTCGGTTATGTTACCCACAAATGAGAACAAACGGTACCAGGTGGCTTGGAGGTTTAGGGGGCTAAAACTGCTATGTGATGATACTAGTTGGATAGGTAGTGAATATACTATCAGTGAAAAGATGGCAATACACTGTCCCCTTCACTGAAGCGGAGGTCAACATTGTTCTGAAAGGGCTTGCTCCAATAAATATCCCATGCTGACTTAGAATAAGGTTTCGGTTCTACAGCAACGTCTTATGGGGTGACATTTGGGTTTGCGGATCTGGCGGTTGTTTCGGTCCGAAGATGCTGCTGTTGACCTCTGACATGAATCTTTCACCGCATGTTATGATGCTGGCAATATAAGAAACTATTGGGTAGTAAACCAGCACCAACACCGAAGCTATTTGAGCTGTTACTTGATGGTATTGTACCTGTATGTATGAGTAGCTGCTGCACGAACCGTAATCATAGCTATCATTGCGATAGTCGTGGTGGTAGGCAGCTGTGCAGGCCCAAAGGAAGGTTACTACTACTAAATTGCATCAGCGCGAGGAAATTATGTGATACCCACGCATCAGAGGTAATCAGACGAGAGCTTAATCCAGACAACAAGCGTTATGTTCCCCGCACAATATGGATGCTGTAGGAAGTGTATATCACATGACTCGACCATAATATACAGCTGAACCTTCAACAACCTCTCGACCTAAAAGTGGTTGGAACTCCACAGAGATAACTTGTTTAAGGAACCATATGAGATATTCTGGGATAGGTAATTCGATGATTTATCGATCAAGGGTTTCTAACAACTGTTCATTGCGATCATCCACTGACCCCTAACCCTACTCCACAATAATACTAGGGCTACGAACAGGCTTCGTATGGGTCTGTTCCGCAGTGACGATTCTGCTGAGCGAAATATGCGACTTGTATGCCATGCTATCTTTTCTTTAGGCAAACTACCCTTAGGTTATCAGGCTCTATTGTATCTATATCACCTCTAAAAACATTGGCCCAACTTGCCTAACCTGCTATAGTCATTAGCCAGCGCTTAGAATGCGTATTATCGACCGACCGTGATATAGCAGCGGATTCTAATAATCTGCATAGCAATCGCTGCATAAAACATAGGCGCATGTTTGTACGTCTTGTGCGCTATTTCGATTACAGGTCTCCATGCAAGGACCCAAGTAATAATTGCCTTCTGGACGGCAATTCACATCCCAGGTTGCTACTGCAGTTGCTGCGAATAAAAAGAGAAGATTCATCTTTGAAGCCACCATAGTTTCTTTAACCCTTCAGAACTGGTTTTAGGGACTAATTTGAAGTGTGATAATTTTCAGGATTTTGATTTTTAAATATAAGTTGTTGAAATTTCAGGGGAAAACTCTTAAACAAGAAAGTCCTAGTGCTTATAGTAAGTGGGGGATTGTGAACTTAAGGCTTGTATTACAGAACGCTTCTAACTACATTATTACCTTAACTTACTAGCACTAGCCCTTTGCGACAAGCCTCGTATACTAAAAGATAACACGAAGATCGTAAATGATAGGGCTAGCTTAATGTAGCTTAGGTACCAACACACTATCACAATTTCTTATTTATCTTATGAGTGATTTTAATGTGCTGACGCAGCGGCTTTCACAACGCAGTAGAGTGCACATAATAAAACAGTAGTGACGTCCTATACCCTCATCCTTCTACACACTATATGAATCAGCCATGATATAACATATTTAATGTTTAGGAAGAGCATTACAGCTTCTCATATGTGACAGGTTAAACACCTTATCACTATCTTAGTAATATCTACTAAGGTTAGATTAGCGTACATAGGATAAGGGGCCCGCTAAGGCAGAATGCCAATCCGATAATTGTAGATGACCCAAGTCTAGTGTTTTCACTCAATACTCCAATTGCATTAAATATCAACATTGAATAGACGTTGAAAGTAGTTAGATCAGATAGAGCAGCTGCTCAACCTACCTTAAATAACATGTGATTCTTCTTCATTATCGGTTAAGGAAATATACAGAAGTTACAAGCACTTCAATACTGTGTCTAAGAGGGAAAATATTATATAGAGAAGAGGAAAACATGTCTTAAGCTTTGATCTAATATAACTAATTATCAATACCTACGAATATACGTGTCGGAAAAGCATCAAAGATGATTTATTCACTTAGGGATGCTTTTCTACTTTGTATAACAGAACTGACCAGGCATTTCAAAGTCCCAAATTAACTGGAGTTTGGCTCCTGGAGCAGCGTTTTTTCAATATACTTACCAAATATTTATAGAAGAGTGTGTTTGATTGCTACAGATCTTGTTAAATACCCGAATCTCGCACTCCTATTTATCAAGAGTATACTAGGAATCTCTGCCTCCTCTCTAGGAGCCATACAACGTAATGCAGAAGATACGAGATCGGATCGTGCCAGGCCTACATTCACCTTCACCCAGAGTTTTACACTTACTATCGCTATGTTCTAAAAGAATCGAAATCACTCAACAGTAATTTGATGACGTCAATAATAGATGAAGACAGGTGAGGATCCTTCACAAACAAAAACATTAACTTTTCCTGCCAACATCCTCGTCTTCTTTACCACAATTGCCCTTAACAAATTCTTGCCCTAACCGCTACAAAATTTCAGCAACAATGCCTTTGCTTGAACTGCCGCTTGAGGTGTTTGAACACATTACACATTTTCTGGTCGGTTCACTGGAGGTGACGAAGGTAGTCCAGTACCGCAAAGTATGCAGTAAGTCCTTGAGGTTGTCTACAGTGGGAATTCAAGACGCTGATCGTCACAGGAACCTTTGATCGCTGCATCGTTGAGGAGATTTGCGATCAGGCTTCCTGAATCACGTTCAATGAGCTCTTTGAGAGCCCCGGCCTCACGCACGTATTTCAAATCTACGGACGCGTCATCATGGCGAAGCGGGTCCTTCGTGGTGGTGTCCAAGATAATGCAGTACTCAAATTTCTTGAGGACTGTGTGCAATTTGCATTATCTCAAGGGTTGAGTAAAGGAGAGGATCAAGAGATGCGGCGCAATCAGTGCGCACTCAGGCTGTGCGATATGGTGTTGCTCTTAGAAGACCACTCTCTCAAACAATACCTTACAGACAACAACGACGGAAACGAAGCTGTAATGGTTGGAACAATGAGCGACACTATACCTGCCATTGCAGCAGCTTTGGGGGACACTGACATATTATTGAAACATGTCACTGTTTCCTCAAATATTTTTTCACCATCGTGTGGGCTATTGCCAAACGCCCTGAACGCTGCCGTGGTCTTCGATTCTTCCCAGACACTTCGTGTCATGCTCAACTATCTGCAGGATAATCCAAGCGTAACACAAGCTTCAGGTCCAGACCATGGAACGTCAAATGCTAATTACGCACTTGGGAATGCGCTTCGACTGGCAATTCGCAAGGAGAAGATCGAAGCTAGGAACATGATTCTCAACTTCATCGACAGTTCCGAAAAGCTCTTGCGGTCAACGTCGCATTATATCGTGGATGAGTCTATCAAGAAGCATCTGAAAGAGGGTACCCCTAAATCGCTGTTCGATGTCCTCTGCGAAAAGTCCGATATATATTCCAGCAGCAAAACACTTCGCAAATCAAAGACGTTTCTTATCCATGGTACCGACTATCTGGCTCTCTACAAATTCGGCAGGGGAAGAATTTTCGCATATTTACTCGAAAACAACATAATTCATTCAAATGCCCACCCTGCTGGATTGTCGTTGAGGGGATCAACTTCTCTCAGACTAGCTCTGATCTACAGACGCTATGATCTCGCTCTTATCTTGCTTGCAAACGGCGCGGATATCGATGGCAGGTCGAAAACTGGCGACATGAACACAGCACTGACCTACGCCACTGAATGCGGGCATGTCAGGGATGTTGAATTCCTTCTTTCGAATGGGGCTTCTGTGCATGGAAGGGGAAAGGATATGTACACCGTGTATGAGATTGCAGAAGAGCGTGGCTGGTACAAGTGCAAGCGGCTGATACTGCATCATTAAGAGGGGGAATCAATTTCTTCAGAGATGATTATCACTAGGAATGGTGCTTGACGGATATTAGGCTCGGGAGGCTCATGGGCTGCCGTTCCCGGATCTCCTTGCATATCCAATATTCGATCAACAGAGATGGACTTTTCATAACTACCAAATTCGACAAGAAGGACCACGAGGCTGGACGATGTTTGCGTTTCATTGTACAAACTTGTATTTGGATTCTGCATTCACTTCTCTACCGGCGATTTAATATCTGGTAAACGTAAGAAGTCAAAGAGCAAGGAGTGACATTCCCGGAGGTATTTGGTGGCTGAGAAACAACAACGGGAAGTGGTTGCAGGATGAACTACACATGTATTGAGAAAGCACACAATCAATCAGTTCGCAAAAAAAGAAAATGTGCACGAAGAGCTCCCATAACCTTCGAACCCGGATGATGCTGTGTACTGAAGCAGTACGAAGTCCGAGTTGGAAGGAGAGATTTGTAATTGACTGGGTTCTTCTAACAATCAACCTATGCTATTTCTCACCCCAGATGCCAGTAACCTATGAAACCAATGTCCATGCCCATCAATAATCACACATTTGTCAGAAACGCCCTGTTCTCCCTTCATGGTTACACTGGATATCACAAACACGACAAATCGTACAAAAGCACCATTAGTACTTCTCCTCTAGTCTCGCCGTCATACCTGACACTGTCACCCGTTTGCGCTCCTCTATTTCTAGAGCATGCAGCTCGCGCTCCAGTTCCTTTTGCATGGTTTCCTTTTGAACAGCAGTCAGCTGATCCACGATCTTTTCAATCCCTTCCTGGGCCTGGCCATTGAATATAGCAGTGAGTTCTGATTTTGTGGTCATTGCAAGCTGGTCCCCAAGCGCCCTCAGTGCTTTAGCATTAAGGTCAGAAACTGCCTTTTTGAGCCTTTCCTCTTCGTTCGCCTTCGCCTTCTTGGCTGCCCTCTCGCGTTCGTCAGTATTGCCCTCGCCCGCCTTGCGTTTTGCAGCCTTCAATGCCTCTTTCTTTGCTTTGGCTGCCAGGTAGCGTGCCGAGTGTCCCAGCGGGCGTCCATCCTTGGTAAGCGGTTGCTCCACGTTGAGCGGGGGTGCGGTGAAGAAAAGAACACGGCCTTTCTCGTCACATTGGAATTGTTCACGGATCTCAGGTGGTATGCTGTTGTTTGCATGATCGGCCATGACATAAACTTCCACAGGCTGCGGCGCCTTGTAGTTGGAGGGCATCTGTTGGAGGTACGGTTGCTGATAGCCTGGCGTGGGTCGTGGCGTCTGAAAGTGCTGCATTGGTGCAGTGGGTTGAGGTGTAAAGGGAACATGTGGGGTAATAGGTTGGTAAGCGGGCGCTGGAGGCACCTGGTGATGCATGTGTGGTGCAGGCGACTGAGAGTGCGCGTGGTAATGTGTTGCATGAGTGGGTGTATACACGGGAGCGACATGGTGTTGCTGGGGCGTCGGTGCAGGCATTGGGGTGAGAGAAGGTGCTTGAGCTATGGGGTAATTTCTTGATGCTTCGTAGCCGTGCGAGGGAGCCGTGGGTAAGCTTGGAGTTGGCATTACAGACGCTGGCGGCGGAGTGGGCGGCGGCGGCGGAGTAGGCTCGGGGGGTGGTGAATCCTGTAGTTTGTTGTAAGCCATAGGTTATAGTGATTCAAAGCAACGCGAACTTACCTTGGGATCGCGTGGACGACGGTGGACGGCGCCAATCTTGGGAGGCGCATTTTCAGCACCCCATTCTGGCTTTGGGAGCTCGTCATCCTCTTTTTGACTGTCCTTGAGCAGATAGGCAATCGGACTAGGCACCTTCTTGAGTTTTCGCGGCGCATCAAACAGATCCATGACATAGTCCTTGTCCCTAACTTCATCAGGAAGGCAGCTAGCCCACGTCTTGATCTTATTCAGCTTGTGGTTTTCCTCGTTGTAGCGGGCTTCGCAGACGTAGATCTCCTTGTCTGAGGGGAAGTCGCGCGGACGGCCTTTGTTGTATCGCGTTATGAACATGACAAAGCAACGATCCACGACCTCGTCAATCCGGTGGTCTCGATATTGGCCGGTCTTGACAACTTCGTTCTCGAAGAAGTGTCTATCGAAACGGTGTACGGTCTGCTCTGGGCGGTAGTACCAGCAGGCATTCACCCACTGACCGCCGCTGGCATCTTGCCAGGTGCGATAGATTTGAGCAACAATGGGCTTGGTAAGGTCGTTTGCGTTTTGAATGTGTACCCAGTCGCCGACCTTCCACAACTCTCCGTTATGAACGATACCGCTGGGCATGGGTATGCGGCCCTCTTCCATGACATAGTCGGTGTCGGGCTTTTCTTTCTCAGCCTTTGCGACCTTTCGGGCTTCCTTTTGGAGGTGAATGGCGTCTTTGTAAATCTGGCTATCTTCCTCGTTATATTGCTTTGCATTCTCAAACATAAGCTCGACGTCAACCATGAAATGGTCTACCGAATTGTACTTCTTCCGCTTGAGTTTGCGCTTCAGGATATCCATGGCCATGGGGTTCTTGATCTCGGAATGGTATTCCGGCATGACCGTCTTATCGGGTACGCGCTCGAAGGCGCTGACCATGAGCTTGTTCTGCTGGTTGCGAGGTTTCCGGATAGCCTTCATGATGGTTTTGATTCGCGCTTCCATGGGAGTATCGACCCGCGGTGGACGCCCGCGCTTCTTCCGCGACTCTGGATCGTCGTTCTTAGCGTCTTCCTTTGCCGCCCTCGAGCCGCCTTCGCGCTTGGAGATGGCTGCTGTGGACCGCGGGGCCCTCCTCCTCTTGCGCTTGCCTTCGTCATCGTCATCGTCTTCTTCCTCCTCATCAACCTCAAGCTCCTCCTCGTCATCTTCCTCCTCCTCTTCCTCCTCCTCCGGCAGCAGCGGGTCTTGCTCGGGGATTTCGCCCAGGAAGGGCAGGGTAGCTACGGACTCGGATACGGTTTTCTCGTCGACCAGCCTCTTCAGCTCCTGCTCAATGGCCTTTTTGACTTCTAGCGCATCGACGTAGGCCTGCGAATCCTGCCTGTTGTAGACTTGCGCATTGTGGGGGATGAGCGCCAGGTCGCGGACGAACTCGGAAAAGTTCTTGTATTCCTTCTGTCCAAGCTTGGCCTTGATGGTGCTCAGGGCCATGGGCTCCTTGATGATGTCGTAGTAGTCGGGCACGGCGCGCTTGTTCACTTTGCGGTGGAAGAGCTTCGTGGGGTCGTAGGTGCCGCTTTGCAACAATCAGCATGGTCGCAGGGGGCATCGAAGCGGGGTTACCTACTCATCAATCCGGTAGTCGTAGACATTCTTGAGCAGCGTGGCCATGGCCTCCCATTCCTGCTCCGTGACCGTGGATGTTGCGCCGGCGGATTCGGCAGTTTCGGTGGTGGGCACCGGCGTGGAGCTCGGCGCGCGTGCGGACGCCATGGCTGCGATGGATCGGCCGACGTGGTGGTGATGCGCCGTCGTCTGCCTGCTTGGTGTTGAGGGTGTCGCGTCGTGAACATGCAGTCGCGACTGGAGCGGAGCGGAGCGGCGCCGGCGATAGGATTCTCCGGGAATGCCTGTCGCGCATCGCCGACTTGGCTTGGCCTCCTCTGGGGTTCCCGAACATTCACTTGCATCTTGCGCCATGCCGCTTGTCCGCGCCAGCCCTCGCCGCCCATGGCTGTTTCCGTAGCTGACAAACTATACTTTACCCTGCCATCCTCTCCGCCGTCTCTGCGCCTGTGTGACCAACCCGCCCTCCCCTTCGCTCCCCCCATGCCCATCGCGACCTGGTGACAACTCCCCACCGCCGCTTCCCGATCACGAGCGCCCCACCACTTCCAGCCCGCCACGCATTCACAGCTCTTTTACTTGAAACAGGTATCGAACAAACACCACATCACTATATACATCCCCGTCCCGCAGACCGCCACTCCAGGCCTCTCTCGCCATGCCGATCCGCATCCGGTTGCGAGCCCCCAACGGCACCCATACCGTTTCCCTCGACGACGATGCCGCCGTCTCCGATCTCCTTTCTTCTATCAGCGACAAGACGGAACTGCCGCTGTTCGAGCTGAAATGGAACCATCCTCCCCAGCCGCTGGATCCTTCGCTATACGGCATGTCGACGCTTTTGAAAGACATCGACCTCAAGCTCAATGGCGCTTCCATCATCGTCATTGGAAAGGCCACAGGCGATCCAAGCGAGCGAAAAGCAGAGCACGAGCTTCAGTCGGCTACATCGCAGTCGGCGCCTCTATCTCTCCAGCGAAAACAGAACTCGGCGCTCAAGGACACTCCCGAAGTGCCCGTGCCCGAGCGCGCTGGCACCATGGTCTTGAGAGTGATGCCGGACGACAACTCGTGCATGTTCCGGGCAGTTGGAAGCGCCGTTCTTTCCGACTCTCTCGATGGCATGACCGAGCTCAGATCGATGGTCGCACAGGCTATACAACGAGACCCCGAGCAGTACAATGAAGCAATCTTACAGCGATCACCCGACGAGTACTGTAAATGGATCTCGTATTCGGACTCGTGGGGTGGCGGTATCGAACTCAGCATTCTCTCTCAGGAGTTCGACATTGAAATTGCGAGCGTAAACGTGCAGGACAACCGAGTAGATCGCTTCAACGAGGGCAGGCCACGCCGCTGTATCCTGGTATATTCTGGCATCCATTACGACACCATCGCTCTCGTCCCCAACGGCGTTCCCGCTCAGGACCCCTCGCAGGACATTAAGCTTTTTGACGCCAACGACGACGTTATCCTCGAAGCCGCGAAGGAGCTTTGTCGCCAACTCCAGAAACAGCACTACTTCACCGACACCCAAAAGTTCGATATCAAGTGCAACACATGTGGCTGGAAGGGAGCCGGAGAGCGTGGAGCGATTCAACACGCAACAGAAACGGGACACAGTGATTTTGGCGAGGCAAAATAGGTATGCAAGTACAAGTATAATTTACAAATTAGAGAAGGGAGTGGGTACAGCCGCAGTTATGAGTAGGATACAAGCACTTATATGATATATAATATACCCATGAGACGTGCTGGTTCAGTATAGAAGGAAAATGCGACGCCTTCCCTTGATCTTTTTGTCATGTGTCGATACAGTGTAATGACGTGAACAACGAGGCAGCACGAAGCGAAACATCCGATTGCGTTTTCCTTCTTATGCGCGACACTCAGGTTGTTGTAGCTGCTCATTTTGTCTGAGTGGTGCTGTTACCATCAAGTCAGAGCGCATCCATGATATGGAATCCGGGCTTGCGCTCAACAAGTCTTCAGCTGTCACGTGAGGAACTGCCTGGAGGTTTTGGTACTCTGGACGCTTGTACCGTGGCAGTAATAAGTCTCGGGTTGTGCGATCCGCGGTCGCTGCACTCTGGCCGATGGTATCGCGCGCACCTTGATTAATGCCGGTACGAGTTCCTCGAAGAAATCAGTTCCTCGAAGTAGAGCCATGGTCGTAGAACCTGGTGCCGTAGCTGCAGAGTACGCGCACAAGTCAACCATGAGGCGGCGAGCTGGCGAGCCCTTGGGAGTACCGTCGTAAATAATCTTGATCATGTTCCTTGCCACATAGATGGCGTTTGATTCGGAAGCGTTGTCGATTATGGCGTCTATAGCTGCCTCCTGAAACGTTTTATCCATGAGCTTTTCACCAAGAACGTATAGCCGAGCTAGATGCACGGCAGTATCGTTTGAGGGACTCAAAGTGAGAGGCTTCCGCGAGTATAGCCACTGGCAGTAGGCGTGCATTGCTCCGGGGTCTTCTTCAGCCAGGTCGGCCTGCAGAACACCATCACGGCGCCACTGTGGTTTGATGGCGTTTCTAAGGAAATCCGAGGTCGATGTGAGAACGTCTTTGTGGATCTGGATGCTTCCGGTGCGTGTCAGGACAGTGGCCATTTCACTTAGGATGCTAAGTAGGGTAATGGTTAGATCGGACTCGGACTGCCTTGTGCGTAATTCGCTACTTACTTTGGGATTTCGCCATCGTCTTTTGCGTAGGCCACAATACGCGCACACTGTGACTTGGGTGTTGCCATTTCCTGTGTCTTTGCTGGACTGTCTTCCCAATCGCAAGTGCTGTACTTTGAGGTTGGTTGTTTTCTGTCTGTGACATCTATACAGTTACACGTACAATCTAGGATGTATTAGAGGGACCATCGAGTGTGACTTCGACTGGGGCTGGTGGAGGTGTATGGAAGTAGTGAGGTGTAACAGCAATTGAGATCAACAAGAAATTTTGGAAAAAAAAAGTTCATGGTAAAGACTAGCATTGTGCGAGTGAAGATGGAAGTGAAAGTGAGGCAGCTTGGCGGACTGGGGGTGAAAGCAACGCGCAATGTGATTTAGTAAAAAATTGCTAAAGATGACCGTAATTCATTTCTCAAAGTGCCATGGTCAGTGATATCAAAAACTACAAAACGCCATTATGCTCTACCCATGTTGTGTCCCCTCCAAACTCCAGGCCAAGTACGAGACGATGTAGGAACGCTAGTCTAAAAGGGAAAGCCGCCGGGAAAGCCGCCACCAGGGAATCCACCACCCTGGTGGAACTTGAAGCTGCCTCCGCCGGGGAAACCTCCACCTTGTCTGAACATGAACTGCTGGCCACCAAACGGCGAGCCCTGGAACGGATTGCCTTGCTGCTGCTCATTGTTGTTGGGGTCATCACCGCGGTCGAATCGTGCCTTGAGTTCGGGATCGGAGAGGACTTCGTATGCTTCGTTGACGTCTGACATCTTCTTCTGCGCGTCTTCGAGCGACATGTTGTTCGAGGCAGCCTTGTCCGGGTGGTACATCTTGCTCAGCTTGCGGTACGCCTTCTTGATTTCGCGCTCGTCAGCGTCGCGCGACACGCCGAGGACCTTGTAGTAGTCCTTTTCCTTGGAGCGCTTGAGCAGGGTGCGGGCCTTTTGCAGCATCTCGTCGAGTCTCTGGTGCTGGTGGTGTTCTTTGGCGTGCTCTAGGGTGCGGATGCACTCCTCAAAGTTGTCGGCGTCGAGCTGGCCCTGGGCCTTGTGGATCAGTCCGTGGAGGGAGTCGGGGTTGTGTTGGAGAGCCTCTGTGCAGTATGGTGTGCCCTTCTTCAGGTTGTTCATTTCGACGTAAGCCTCGCACGTCATGTCGAGGAGGTTGTAGTAGAGGCCTTGGGGAGAGTTGGCGAAGATGTAGCCCTGCTTGGAGTAGTCCTG
This sequence comes from Exserohilum turcica Et28A, assembly GCF_000359705.1. Taxonomy (NCBI): domain Eukaryota; kingdom Fungi; phylum Ascomycota; class Dothideomycetes; order Pleosporales; family Pleosporaceae; genus Exserohilum; species Exserohilum turcicum. The sequence continues at coordinate 129,766 of NW_007359937.1, read as the reverse complement.
GAAATCCTGCTTCACCTCCTTCAGGAGACCAGGATCCTGCTCACCGCGGTCGATGAGGAGTTTAGAGGCGGTGGCGAACTGGCGCTTTTCGAAGAACTTGCGCACTTTCTTGATGTCCTTGTCGAGGTTCTTTTCGCGGCGGCGCAGCTTCATGCATGCCTTGGAGTCCGGGTCTGACTGCAGGCATTGGGCAATGTGCTTGAGTCCCTTGTCCGTCTCGCCGAGAGAGTAAAAGGCCATGGCGGAGCTCTGGAGGTGCGGTTCAATGTCGCCCGTGTTGGTCTGGAGGAGGTGCTGCAGGTCGCTGATGCCCTCGACGACCTCGCCCTTCTCGAAGCGACAGCGCGCGCGCGTCTTGCGGATGTCGTATGCACCGCTTGCAACCACGATGGCGGCGCCTGCATTGGTGACGCACGAGTCCCAGTCTCCTTTCTCGGCGGCCGCCTGCGCGATGACAGCGGCCGCCTGGGCCTCTTCCAGCTGGGCGATGTCGTCCGTCTTGCCGGCAGCCTCGTAGTCGTTGCGCGCGGCATCCCAGTCGGCCTTGCGCGCCCTTATCTTTGCGCGCTGCACCAATGCGCCTTCGAAGCCAGGCTTCAATTCCAGCACCTTGTTGAAGTCCTGCTCGGCCTGCACGGTCCGGCCGATCTGGAGGTATGCGGCGCCGCGCCTGAAGTAGGTGAGGTAGTTGCGCGGGTCACGGGAGATGGCGACGTCGAAGTAGGTGAGGGCATCTTGCGTGTTTCCGGTGGCGAGCTGCACCGTGGCGTCCTTGACCAGCTGCGATACAGGCGTGTCGGCGGGGATGTCGGCGGCAGAAAGGGCGCTGGCAAGGGGCAGCAGCCCGAGGGCGACAGTCGAGAGCCTGAGGATCATGATGCGACGGGGTGGTGGGGATGGTCGTCGGTGATGGAGGGCAGCGAGAGACGGGGGACCAGAAGGCCAGGGCAATGCGCGCAAAAAACAAACAAACAGTGGAGGTTGGTGACGGCTTTACCTGGGCATGCGAGGCGAGTGCAAGAAGAGCTGGCCGGGGCACGTCGTCTTTATGAGGCCTTCGCCGGGCGCTTCATGCAACTTGTCCTGATGTCGGGGTACTGCCGCAGGGGCCACTTCGATCCAGCGACCCCGGCCGCGCTAAGTGCGTCATGCATGTGCACGCCGCCTCTGCATCCGTACAGTCGTCTGCCATTACTATCCTTCCCAATCCTCTCTCTCTCGTTTCCTACTCCTGCACACATACACCCTGCTCCCCCCCCGGTGTGCTGTCCCCTGTGCCCTGTTTTGTTGCACCGCCGCCCCCTCCACTCCTTCCAGTCTTTCTCTTCCCTCAGTAATGTCTTCGGTTCGGCTGCGTATCGACGGACGAACATTCCGCGACCCCCAGAACCGCGAAGTCACGCTGCACGGCATCAACTGTGCCGCTGATGCCAAGTGTCCCGCCACTCCCTACCAACCTTCGCATGTAGCCGAAAACTTCTTTGACGGCGACAACGTGTCCTTTGTAAACCGGCCCTTCTCCCTGCAGGATGCGGCCACGCACTTCTCGCGGCTGCGGAGTTGGGGCTACAACACCATACGCTACATCTTCACATGGGAGGCCATAGAGCACGCGGGGCCAGGCCAATACGACGAAGAGTGGATAGACCACACCATTGCCGTGCTGCGAAAGGCCAAAGAGTATGGCTTCTATATCTTCATGGATCCCCACCAGGATGTCGTAGGTCGCATTCATTCCAATGCATTCGCAGTCGCCCCCACCCTAATGTGTGACGCAGTGGTCCCGATTCTCTGGAGGCTCGGGCGCACCCATGTGGACGCTGTACGCCTGTGGCCTGGATCCCGAGAACTTCGCCGTGACGGAGGCGGCCGTGGTGCACAACACATACCCTGACCCAGCCGCATTTCCCAAGATGATCTGGACGACCAACTACATGCGTCTGGTGTGCCAGGTCATGTACACGCTCTTCTTTGGTGGCCGAGACTTTGCGCCCAAGGCCATTATTGACGGCAAGAATATCCAGGACTACCTGCAGGAGCACTTTATAGGCGCATGCGAGCATCTTGCGGGGCGGATCCAAGAGGCGGGCGACCTGTGGCACGACCCCATTGTCGGGTGGGAGAGCATGAACGAGCCCAACCGAGGCCTCATCAGCTACCAGGACATCACGCAGATTCCGAGCGAGCAAAAGCTCCAGAAGGGCACATCACCAACAGCCTGGCAGGCAATACTTACCGGATCAGGCAGAGCTTGCGAAATCGCGACGTGGGAGTTTGGCGGCTTGGGTCCTTATAAGAGCGGATCCGTCCTGGTCGATCCGCAGGGCACGTTGGCATGGCTGTCGAAAGATTACGACGACACCAAGTATGGCTGGAAGCGCGACCCTGGGTGGCGGCTGGGTGAATGCTTGTGGGCGCAGCACGGTGTATGGGACCCCAAGACCGACACGGTGCTGAAAAAGGACTACTTTGGCATTGACCCCAAGAACGGCGCCAAGATCGACTATGAGTACTTTACCAACCACTACTGGCTACCGCATTATCGCGCCTACAGCAGCATGGTCAAGTCCATCTTCCCAGACTCGCTCATGTTCTTCCAGCCTCCCGTGCTGGAGATACCTCCCAGCATCAAGGGCACCGAGGACGACGACCCCAACATGATCTTTGCGCCTCATTTCTACGACGGCATTACGCTCATTACGAAGAAATGGTATGTCTCGACATTGGTCCATGTCCGATTCAATCTAATGTAGTGCAGGAACCGGGTGTGGAACGTGGACGTTTTCGGCGTGCTGCGAGGAAAGTACCTGACGCCGGCATTTGCCATCAAGATTGGAGAGACGGCGATTCGAAACTGCTTCTCGCACCAGCTCAAGGCGATCCGCGACGAGGGCACTCAGTACACGGGAGTGCACCCGTGCATCTTCACCGAGATTGGCATCCCCTACGACATGGATGACAAGTATGCGTACAAGACGGGCAACTACAGCAGTCAGATAGCAGCGCTGGACGCCAACCATTTCGCACTCGAGGACAGTATGGCCAATGGGTTTGCGCTGTGGACCTATGTTGTCAATGTAAGTCAGGCTGCAGAGGCGGGGGCTGGTGAGACTAATGCAGACGCAGAACGGCCACTACTGGGGCGACTCGTGGAACGGCGAGGACCTCTCCATTTTTTCCTTGGACGACAAGGCGGTGCCAGCACGCGCCTTTTCGCCCGAGGAGTCGCGGGCATCCGTCGACACGAACTCGCCGACATTCTCGAGGGCGCAGTCGACGGACACGCTCAGCGTCAACCCGAGCAACTTGCAAAAGACGATTTCGGCGGAGCGGATGAGTTCGAGGCGGAATGATGGCGAGGGCGATGTGGCGGGCCTGCGTGCGGCCGAAGCCTTTATTCGCCCGACGCCGGTTGCGGTGCACGGCGACATTTCCTCGTATGGATTCGACCTCAAGAACTGCACATTCAAGCTGGCGCTGTCGGCGCCGAGCTCAACGGCGGAAGACGCGCCGACCGTGTGCTACGTGCCCGAGTTCCACTTCCCGTCGGGCCAGACGAGCGTCGAGGTCAGCGGGGGCAAATGGACCATGACGTGCGAGGAGACGAATGGGGCGCTGCAGCAGATACTGCGATGGTGGCATGCCGAGGGCGACCAGTCGATCGTGGTCAAGGGCGTGGTGCGGAAGGCGGGGAGCGCGCTGGGCACGGACGAGGATGAAGGGTACTTGCAGCAGTGCCAGAAGCAGGCGTGCGCTGTCATGTAGGCGAGGCGAGGCGAGGCGAGGTGCGGTGCAGTGTGGTGCAGTGTGGTGCAGTGTGGTGCAGTGTGGTGCAGTGTGGTGTGGTGTGGTGTGGTGCGTGAAGGATGGCGATGCCGGGGCGTGGTGTTGCGGGGGAGGGGCGAGCTGGTCGCTGGCCGCTGGGGGCCAATGCGCAGTGATGCAATGTCATGCGACGCTCAGGTCACGCACATGATCCGATTCTGCGAAAGCGAATACGGACGCGGATGATTTTTTCTTGTATATGGCCAGGTGTTTGGGAGATGCTGGGGGGATATCTCGGCGAATGAAGGCCGTCCAAGCACGCAGTAGTAGTCGTGGCCGTGGCCGTGGCCGTGGTTGTGCGTCGTGCATAGCAGTTGCAGTGAGGGCGCGCCATCTTACATATTCTCTTGTCCCTGCCTGGCGGCGCCGCCCCTCGCCCCCCTCGCCCCCCCCAAAAAAAGCAGCTGACAGCGCGTCGACGCGTGCCGTGGGCTGGGGGACAAGCAGCCTGCAAAGCGCGTTGGTGCCACCCGGGCGACGTGGATGCATGTAAGCCCACGGCTGATTTCCTGCACACAATCGAGCCCCAAGCACACTCACTCACTCACGCCCACGGCCACGCCTGACTGACGCCTGACGCCTGCGTGGAGTTGAGTTGAGTTGAGGCACACACACAGCACACAGCACGCAGCACGCACACGCTACACCGCCATCTGCCGTGGTTTGTCCCAGACACTGGGCGCCAAAGCTTCTCAAGCCCCCCTCCGCCCCAAACCCCCCAAACCCCCCAAACCGGGCCTTGGTCTTGGTCTGGTCCGCTGTCCACTCTCTCTTCCGCTTTCAGCAACTCCCGCGCCCGCAACACCTCAGCCTGCCGTCCCCCATCCTGCGCCCCCCCCCCCCCCGACCTGTCGTGCATCAACAAAGTTTCGTCCACGCTCTCCCCCCACGATGAATCTTGGGGCGGACCAAGCCCCCCACACGACTCTCACAAATGGCGGCGGCGGCGGCGGAGCGCAACACCACGACAATGCCCACTCAGACCTCTCGCAGGTGCTAGAGGCGCTGCAAGCCATCTACGCCCCGGCCTCGAGCAACGACACCCGTCGCCAGGCCACAGAGTACCTCGAGCAGGCCAAACGCCACCCCGAGGCCCCGTCGCATGGCCACACGCTCGCCCTCGACCGCTCGCAGCCTGCACAGCTGCGCTACTATGGCCTCACCATGCTCGAGTACTCGATCAAGTACAATTGGGAGGACTACACCGTCGACCAGGGTACCGCGCTGAGGGCGTGTGCTGTCGAATTGGCGCAGAACGTGACCGAGAGCGACCCCGTCTACATTCGCAACAAGATTGCCCAGCTGTGGACAGAAATCGCCAAGCGCAGCTGGGGCGCCGAGTGGCTGGACATGGACGAGCAACTCGTCGCCCTCTGGACAAACTCATTGCACCACCAAGCCGTCGTGCTCTACGTCCTCGAGACGCTTTCAGAGGAGGTCTTCAACCGCGAAGATGCTACCGCAGGCCTGCGCGGCACCGATCTGGGCCGTGCCTGTGTCGAGATCTTCACGCCTCACGCCGTCATACAGGAGCAGCTCCCTACCAGAGAAAAAAGCCTCGATCTACGCTGCGGCGACCAGGGGTGGCTGACAAGGCTGTGCGAAAACTTGGCGTGGTGCCTGGCCCAGGACTACCAGAACCAGGACAATGTCCGGGCCAACGCCGTCAAGACGATGCATGCGCTTAGGGCCGCCATGCCCTGGGTCATGCCCAAGGCCATTGCCGCTACACAGGTCATTGAGGCCGTCTGCAAGGCGCTCGCCACGCCCGCCGCCGACATGCAGATTGTATAGTGACCCAGCGCATGATTTGGAGACCGCCACTGACACCATGCAGGCCGCAGTCGAGACCCTACAGGCAATTTACAACCGAACGCACCTACACGACGACGAGTTTGTCGAGCTCGTCTGCCCCATGTTCACACCCGGCAGTGTCTCGCTGCTTCGCGAAGTATACAATTGGACAATCACGGGCATGGACGTCAATGATATTGATGACCAAAAGTACATGCTTTGCAAGAGGCTCTCCGAGGTAGGTACCCCTAATCTCAACTGGCTCCCCCCTTGTACGCGGCTAAGGAGTGCAGTTGGCAAACAATCTTGGTCTGTTCATTGAACAAAAGCCCCGGTCGATTCCAGAAGGCAGCGATCTCCCCGGCATATTTGCTTTTCTTTACGACATCATGCGCAACCCGAGTCTTGTTGTCTCGATACCCGTCCTTCACTGCTGGACCAAGCTGCTGCGATCGAGCGTTGTTCGCGAGTCTGACGTGGTGAATTCCATGGTCGGCGGTCTGCTAGAGACGTGCTGTGCGCGGCTGGTCCGCTACGAAGCGCTTCCCGAAGACGCAGAGGACGTCACATTGCAGTTCTTGAATGAAGATATTGATACTATTCCCGAGCGCCATGCATTCCTAGGCAACTATCGGAGATTCTGCGCCGATGTCATCGAGGTCCTGGTTCGCAAGACGCCCGTTGAGGCCATGGAGCATATCCTGTCGCAAGCAACCAACATGCTGCAAAATCTGTACAGCGACCAGCCCTCGTTCCAGCCGCAGACGTTTAGCAAAAACTCGCCCCAGGTTCTCCGGGTTGACGCACAAGTCACCGTCATCGAGGCTGCACTCAAAGGCTACATGAAGTGGCAGCAAGGCCAAGGCGAAGACGCGCAAGCCGATGAGCGGACGCGCAACGTGCTGGAAGACTCACTCGAGCAATGGGGGCGGCAGATCCTGCAGGCGCGCTTCGATGACCCCGAAGTCGCAAGAAAAATCATCTCGCTCATGGCGACGCTGGCTACCAAAGCTCTGGGCGACCGCTCGGGCTTTGCCCTCACCTTCCTCGAGTACATGCTTACCATACGTCTAGCAGATGACACAAACTACCCACAGTACTCGGAAGCGGTAAAAGACCTGGAGCGCATATGCAGCTTAGAGATGCAGAAACTAGCCATGAAGTTTGCCGATGACTTTATGAACGTCTACGAGCAATTAGAAGCAAAAGTCAATGAGATGATCAATGACCCCACGACTGACGAACGCCAGCGAATGGCATACTCTGCTTTTCTTTTCATCATCATACATAGGTGTTCAGCCTTGGACCGCACCACCCAAGAAGAGCGCATGAGACAGATGCTTAACCGCGTCAAGGAGGCATGGCGCAACGATGAGTTTACCCAAGCCATTTCTTCGTTCCAGTCCTTTTGCACTGTTCTGGGCATGGGCCAATTGCCCGAGTTTCTGTCTGCAAACAATTTCCGCGGCGTCCATGACTGGTCTGAGCAGCAGCTGCCCAGTGACGGTCAGGCGTTGCAGGCTTCCATCCTTGAACGATCCCAGCAATTGCCACTTCGACTCACCAAAACGCTACTTGCAGCGTCCACGGAGAAGCTGCGCGACGGCACTGCTGCCTACGAGACTGCTGCCGCGTTGTGGGCAGAGACGATACCCGTCTTGCTTCCCAACCTCCTCCAGCTCGTGAGCCATGCACAGGCTTTCAATGACATTGACAGCAACTGGTCACACTTGCCTCTTGAACTGCAGCAGGTCATCCGCCGTGTGCTGACGGATCGATTCTGGCAAGCGGGTATCTCGACGGAGAGCAGGGATGACTTCTTTGCGAGAGTTAGTGGCTCAAAATCCACCTACGAAGGTTTCGCTTCGACGGTTCGAGGCACTGTGCGACAGATCAGGGAGAGTTCGTACTACATCCTCTACTCATTGACAAGGTTCCGAGATTACTTTTACGGCATACAAGACTTACCAGGACCTCTGAGCCAGGCTCTCTTTGGGCACGCTGGTGCTTTGACTGCGCACCATCTCTCTGTTCTGCTTACGGTGTCTACACATCTGATTGAAGGCTGCCCATCGCAATTACGAGCGCACTTTCTGCCACCTATGATACAGGGGCTGTTTCGCGAATTAGACTCTAAGATTTCTCGCGAATGGAACGAGATTGCTCGACAAGTGGCGGAATCAGGGGATAATGACAACTTGACAGATGAGATGAAGACGGAGAGTATACTCCGCCAGCTTACGTACTCGTCTGTCTCGCTTGTCGCTGTGCTGCTGGATTCGAGACAAGGTAAGTGATTGATTACTTCTGAGTGGCATTCAAACCTCTTGTCAAAATGCTATTGGCATAGACATGGAAACTGACGTAAATGCAGAGTTCGCTCGGCAAGATGATCAGAGCCGCAAGGAAGCAAATGCACCGCCAATGTGCGATTTCATTCTTGAGACGCCGTCCGTTTTGGAGCCCATTCTTCTCTTCTGCAATTCGACCATTCGCGTCCGCGATACTCGATCTGTCGTGACCATCGTACGCGTCATGCGCACGCTGCTTCCCCGCTTCAAAGAAAAGTCCCCGATCCGCGACTACTTCTGCAATGACATTCTCAAATCTGCCATCACTTCCTTGCACGAACCCTACTTTGTGGATTGCCAAAAGGAGCTCGCATCTCTGATTGCTGGCATTATCCATCTCGACGAGGAGATTCCGCGCTCCATTATCCTCTCGCTGCCTGGAATGGGCGACGAAGCTCGAGTTGACCGCCGGCTCTCGAAACTCCAAAGTGCGAACCGTCAGGATGAGAGAATGCAGCGGAGCATCGTTCTGGATCTACTCAGCAGTATCAAGGGCGTAAGCATACACGAGCAGGGCAAGATCCAGCGACCCAAGGCCAAGAATAGGACCGTCATGATGGAACAGTACATGACAGTTGATCAGCAACCAGCCATTGTTCGCGAAACGAGCCCAGGGCTAGCAGGCGTGGCGGATATGTTTGGGGGGCAATAGACATGGGGCGAGGGTAATGGATATTTGAAGAGAGTGCAATATTCGGGGCGATCTGGCAAACGATACCCTGGGGGTCGGGCATGCATGTTTGGTTGGTTGGACCCGGTAATAGTCATTATCTCCTTTTGTCAAGTATAGCAACGTTGGGCATTTTTTTTGGCCCTCCTCCCTTTTCAAGGGCATATTATCATAAAGACGGCAGATTTAGACCAAGTGATTTGAAAAAAAAATTGACAATAGAATTTCAGTCGAAACTTATAAGATCATTTAGCTGCGATCCACGAGTTAAGTAAAGTGAATGTGCGAGTAAACTACATGTAGATGGTTAAAGGCACCATTTAGAAATCAACAGTCTCCTATATAAGTACTTACTTAGTTGAAGATGGAAACATTAGTCTTATAGTCTAGACTTTTCGACATGGCCTAGTCATCTGCCGACTATTTTACTACAAGACTCTTTCTTTCTTTCTTTTTATTCAGAATAGCAAGGCAGACTTGGAAATATGCGTTTTACTTCTGATCATTTGTGCAGGTTATTAATCTGTCTGAGCATTGCATATGCCATGCCATATACATCGAGTCTGGCGGGTTTTCTACCGCGGATTCCCAACAGGAGGACATCTTGATCAAGGAGCAGGACGCGAAGACACATGTTGAAGAGAACTACAGTCAAGCAAGCAAGGACCAAGCAGGATATTTATTTACAGTGAATACAAACGGTATTAACCATGGACTCGAATGGCACAAAGGGGGGAGAAGCGGGTTTCCGACTTCGGAACGTTCCGAATCCAACTCGGTTATTCAAGGATATCGGAACGCGCCCCAGACGCTGTCAATCAACGTCTGACTCCGTGTTGCATGGTGTCTTGGAAATAACAATATCCTGCCTATTCAGCCTTGTTTTTTTTATATTTGGCACAACCATCTTTTTCCAATTCCTCTTTGACAAGACTGAGTCGACTGTGTCCATCCTACGACTTTGGTTATATACGACCATGGCGCCTCCACCAGCACCAGGCGTGTGGTGCCCCGCAGTCACCTTTTACACCCCGGACAGCGAGACTGCAACCCTGGACCTTGTCGCGCAAAAGCAGTACTTCACGTACCTTTCGCAGTCTGGTCTGACTGGGCTCGTCATTCTCGGATCCAATGCCGAAGCGTTTTTGCTCACGCGAGACGAGAAACGGGCACTGATGAAGTGCGCACGTGAAGCAGTCGGCCCCGATTATCCTCTGATGGTGGGTATCTCTGGCTTCTCAGTACCCCAGGTCATGGAGAACATCAGCGATGCAATTGAATCGGGGGCAAACTATGGATTGCTGCTCCCGGCGGCATACTATGGGCCTGCGACATCAAAGGACGTGGTCATGGCCTTTTACGACGAGGTTGCACAGAAGAGCTCATTGCCCATTGTCATTTACAACTTCCCGGGCATTTGCAGCGGCGTGGACCTCGACTCTGTTACTATTGCGGCCTTGGCCAAGCGCAACCCCGGAAAGATTGTTGGCGTCAAGTTGACGTGTGGAAGCGTGGCAAAGATCACCCGGCTTTGTGCAGAACTACCGAGCGACATGTTCTCGACGTATGCAGGACAGGCCGACTGGTTGATTGCCGGGTTGGCTGTCGGAAGCGCAGGATGTGTGTCGGCATTCAGCAACGTCTTTCCCAAGGTATGCTCGAAAGTCTACGAGCTGTACACGAGCGGTAAGACGCAGGAGGCATTGGAGCTGCATCGCAAGGCTGCGTTGGCGGAAAGCCCAATAAAAGCTGGAATTGCACCAACTAAGCATGCAGTCAGTCAGTACAGCGCAAAGGCTGCAGGTATCGAGGGTGCAGAGGAAAGGCTACATCCAAGGCAACCCTACATGCCGGTTGGTGAGGCACTGAAAACGAGCGTTAAGAATACCATGGGGGAACTGGCTGCGATTGAAAATGGCTTGTAAACTGGCTGGTAGTATAAAAAAAATGCATGATAGTTGTGTGCCGTGTGGAGGCGATGATGACATTGAGTATGGGTTGACCAGAGATGGACGGTGATGTTGGTAATATTCGAGGGCCGACCCTGGACCTCCCTAGCGTCGCACGTGCCCTATCGATAACCAACACTCACGCCTGAGCTTTTTTCCCATGCAACCATACTCTACCAAGATGGCGGCGCAAAGAGGAGCAAATGGTGTTGAGAAGAAAAAAAGGTCCAAGAAGCGAAGGACGAGGACTGAAGGTACAGGAGCAGCGTACGAAAGCCCAAGAACGTGTGTTAACGTATGCATAGTGTCGTCGTCAAGCGAAAGCGACAGTGACAGCAATGTGTCGAGTGGAAAAGTCGCGCGTGTAGAAGACGATGCCAGCGTAAGTACATCAGACAAAGGTCATGCGACCGGGCTTAACGTTGGACAGGACGCATCACCGGCACCTGTAGTAGCCAAAAAAGAAAAGAAGAAAAAGGCCACTGCCCAGCAGGATGACGATGTTGTAATGGAAGACGCGCCGGCATCTCCCTCACAACCGGCAAAATCGACATGCAAGTCTGGCAATCAGGCGCAAGAGGACTTTGGCGCTCTTTATCTGCGCAAGATCGCCTCCGAGTTTGCCGATGACCTTGATAAAGTGCGCGAGGCGCAAGACTTCAAGGCGAGCAGTGTGCCGATGCTTATCCACGCCTTGAAGCAAGGCGAAAGTCTGTTCACGGCAGAGGAGAAGAGGAGGGTTGTTGCAGCTACGAAGGCGTAGGAGGAAGAGCAGGCATGGGTGGAGTTTGGAGTTGTGTCTTCATGTCGTTCGTATCTTGCCTCCCAATGGAACCGAACTGGCTCTCCGTTAGTCAAACGCCATGCCATGCTTTCGCGATTGAATGCTCAATGCGCCTCAACTTCCATGCTCGACCGCCACTCCAGCTCGATGGTCCAAGCCAGTAAATTCGGGTGCTTGATCAGGACCATGTCGTGCGCTAGCTTCATGACCTTGGCCCTCTTGTCTGCCTTCTGCCCTGTAGGCAGCACCATCAACGCGTCATATGCCCTCGCCAATAGTTTCTCTTCATACTCCCTGCGCAGCTCGTCGTCGCGCGTCCAGTTGACAATTTGCTCGTATATATCCTCAAGCGGGCTAGCGGCATAGACCTCGTTCTTGACCGAGGCGGTGGTCCCCTCTAGTGTCGCGCCCACGCGTAACCGCCGCTCTTCTATGAGTCGCTTTATAGTCGATGCTTCCTGGGCCTCGTGCATCTCGGCGATGCGCGTCAGTGTTGCTGAGGGGTCGGGTAGCCGGCCTTCCAGGTACGAGTATACGGGCGACGAGGGCAGCTGTGTGCCGAGGGCGCGGGCGTATTGAGTCTTTGTGCCGTGGGCGCGGGCGTGGTCCACAAGCTTGTCGATGGCCGACTGCGCCTTGTACGCATCGTCACTGTGCCTGTCAGCAGGGCTTTTGCCACGGCAGCTATCGGCTGAAGCGAGCGTACAGGTCCATGTATATTTGGGCGAGCGACAGGCCGACGTCAATGTTCTCGTCGACCTTGGTGCCCTTGAGCCCCTCGTACATGGCCCTCAGACCCAGCCAGGCCTGGGCATCGTCGGGCTTGATCTTGGTCGCCTGGTAGTAGGCCTTTGCCGCCTCGTCGAATAGACCCAGTCCGTCGTTTGCCCGCCCCAGAAAAAGATGGCCAAAGTAGCTGTTTGGGTCCTTCTCGACGACCGCCGTTGCCTGCTGCTTCGCCTCGTCCCAATCTTTTGCGCCAATCGCGGCCTTGGCGGCCTTGAGCGCTGTTTTCGTCGACATGTCGAGAGTGTGGATTCGAGCCGCAGAGAAGCGCGCGCATGCACGGCGTGAGGCTTGTTAAGAGGGCGCCATGGAGGGTTGCAGTTGGGTCCAGGCAAGCCGTGGTGGGGCGCCCAAGAGCGAATGACGCACCGCAGTCGGGCGCGTTGACCCTAGGCTACTTACTTACATCAACCTCAACCACTCTGCTTCTGCGCATTAGCTCCCCTCACATCGCTTTGCGGAGCCGGACACGGTCCTTGCCCAGTACTTTCTTGTCGGATTGCGCGTTTGCCTTGCACCGTTCATCGATTGGGCCACAGTGCCGCCGACTCGCCGTCATGGCGTCGCACGCAGACAGTGCACACGACCTGCTGGATCTGGACATCTCAACACTACGCCAATTCATCGACCTGTTCCCCAATGAGGGCCTAACAAAGGTCATCATAGGCTGGCTCAGCAGCGGCATAGCAAAATACCCACTTACGGCAGAAGGGGATTCAAGAGAAGGACCTGATCTGAGTGAAGGTGGGGTAGCTCTTACCCAGGATGTGCCCGTGTCACAAGAAGATTGTCTGGTCTTGATGACCGAGGGCATTACCGAGGCGCCCAAGTCATCACTAGCCCATTGCCTTCTTGGAGACTACTACCTGTTCCTCGAGGAGTATGAGAGTGCTGTGGAAACAACCAGGAAGGGCCTGAAATACGCTTCTGCTGAAGCCAAAAAGACCGACTTATCGTTCCAAAAGACGCGCGATGCGCTCAGCAGCACTCTTGCCACTGCCTTGGTTTACTACCAGGCCCCAAGAAACCATCCCGAAGCCAAGGGCATCTTCGAGTCTACTCTGAAGCGCAAACCACAATTCACCCCCGCCCTCATTGGCATCGGACTAGTCCTGGAAGAAGAGGAAGAATACGAGCAAGCCTTCCAGTTCTTAGAAAAAGCTCTGCAGCAGGATCCATCAAATGGCCGTATTGGCGCAGAATCAGCTTGGTGCCAGGCGTTGGCAGGTGACTACAGCACTGGACTTGAGAGGCTTCAGAAGTATCTTGACTACCCACAACTTGATGCATCCCAACAACGCGGCCGTGAACTCCGCGCGCAGACTCTCTATAGAATAGGCGTCTGCCTATGGGAGCTCGATCCGTCAAAAGCTGCGCGAAAAGATCGACAACGGACATACTCCAAGCTACTCGCAGCCATCAAAGCAAACCCAAACTATGCCCCGGCATACACGCTCCTTGGCATATTCTACGAAGATTACAACAAAGATCGCAGGCGTGCAAGGCAGTGTTTCCAAAAAGCTTTCGAACTGTCGCCCTCGGAGGTCATTGCAGCCGAGCGATTAGCCCGTCTCTTTGCCAATCAAGGAGAATGGGACATTGTCGAAGTCGTAGCGCAGCGAGTGGTAGACTCCGGCAAGGCCCGGCAAACGCCTGGCTCAAAGCGAAAGGGAGTTAGCTGGCCACACTCAGCTCTTGGAGTTGTCCAAATGAACAAGCAAGAGTACCAGAAGAGCATCGTCTCATTCCTGGCAGCATTACGAATAAGCCCAGACGACTATTACTCTTATGTTGGTTTAGGTGAGAGCTATCATAATTCCGGCAGGTACAACTCAGCCTCGCGTGCTTTCAACTACGCTGAAAACCCCACGGATGGCATCGTGATGAAGAGATCAGATGAGGAAGGATGGTTCACAAAGTATATGCTCGCCAATGTCAACCGCGAGCTGAGTGAATTCGAAGAAGCACTTGCTGGCTATGAAGCAGTACTTGCAGTTCGGCCGAAGGAGTTTGGCGTATCGATTGCATTGCTGCAGACGCTTGTTGAAAAAGCTTGGCAGTGCATCGAGACTGGATTCTATGGAGAAGCTGCTGATGGCCTGACCCGAGGCATCGAGGTTGCGGATACCATCACAGAGTACAAGCCTGACGCATTCAACCTGTGGAAAGCTGTCGGCGATGCATGCAGTATGTTCAGCTGGGCCCAGGACAAGCTCGACCATTGCCCTTTTGAGCTGGTTGTGAAGGTTCTACAGAGCAAGTCGGATATGGAACTTGACTTTGATGCCCACAAAGACATCGATGGACTTGGCCAGGAAGCGCTAGCCTCGCTCTCCACCAACAGGGACTCGATACTGACCAAAGTCCTCAAAGCCGCAATACTTGCTCAAAAACGAGCCATTTCGAGCTGTGCTCATGACATACACGCACAGGCTGTAGCGTGGTACAATCTCGGCTGGACTGAGTACAGAGCGCACGTCTGCTTAGAACAAGAAGGTGGTAAAGAGACCAAGCTTACCACATACCTCCGAGCATCTATGAAATGCTTCAAGCGTGCTATAGAGCTTGAGGCTGGCAACTCGGAGTTTTGGAACTCACTTGGTGTCATCACCACGACCCTCAGCCCAAAGGTTGCTCAACACGCCTTTGTCCGGTCGTTGCATCTTAACGAGCGTAGTGTGCACACATGGACTAACCTTGGCGCACTCTATCTTTTGCAGAATGACCACGAACTTGCGCATGCAGCCTTTTCGCGGGCCCAGTCACAGGATCCCGACTATCCTTTAGCATGGGTAGGCGAGGGTATCATTGCACTCCTCACCGGCGATGCCAACGAAGCGCTTTCCCACTTCACTCATGCATTTGAACTCTCCGAGTCGTCGCTACTGCTCCCTAAGCGGCAGTATGCAATTTCCACTTTTGACTTCCTTGTGTCTTCCCCGTCATCTTCAAGCGACATTACTAGCCTCATACAGCCGCTGTTCGCGCTTCAGCAATTAAGCATACAGGTGCCACACGACATGCCGTACAGACATCTCGGAGCATTGTTTTTCGAGCGCATCGGAAACTATGGGGCAGCTGTACATGCTCTTGAAATGGTCAATGAAAGCGTTGAGCAAGAGTACGAGAAGTCAGAGTCGCTCGCGTCCCTGGCCCGCGTTGCGCAAGCTAAGACGGACTTGGCTCGCAATCTTCTGGCCGTCGGATCCAACGAAATGGCGGTAGACGATGCCGAGACAGCCCTCGTCCTACTTGCAGAGCTGAAAAGCAATCCCAAGCAATCTGCTTTGTCAAAAGAGCAGCTTGCAAAGACCAAACTGTCTGCCCGTCTTACAGCTGGATTGGCACATTACTTCAATGGCTCCTTTGACGCAGCGATATCCTACTTCCGCGCTTCTTTGGAGGCGACTGGTTCAAATCCGGACATCATATGTCTTCTCGCAGAAGTTCTCTGGGCGAAAGGCGGTGAGAACGAGAAACAAGTGGCTCGCGATCAGCTCTTCACTGCCATTGAGAAACACGATGGTCATGTTGGTTTACTGACACTTATCGGTGCCATGACTGTTTTGGACGACGATCTTGAAACCATGGAAGCCATAAAGGATGATCTCGGCCGCATGCGCACAAACAAGGAACTTAGCGACGCACAACTCGCGCGCGTAGAAAAAGTTGTAGAAGCCATATCCATTAGTCTCGGCGGCGAGCAACAAGATATGGATGAAGCACGGAGAAGCGTTATGCTAGCACCGTATAAACATACGGGTTGGGCAGAACTTGCGGATGCTACTGGTGGCAATCTTTTCGCAAGCACCCTCTCACGAGAAACAGCAATGCGCAACGCACCTCCTAACGGCACACTTGGTGCTACTGGCCTGGCTAGTGCGATGCATAGTACTGGCGATGTCAGTGACGCTCAGAGGGCGATAGTGTTGGCCCCGTGGTCCAAGGATAGTTGGGCTGGGTTTAATCAGTGTATTCAAATTGCTTAGACTTTGGGAATCACAACAGCCCTTCGCTGCTACGTTTGCCTGTGCATCTCCGCTGATTGATTGTCGGGATTAATACCTACCTTTCTTCTCCGCTGCAGCATCGCATTGCTGTCTCACTAATAGCAGAGGGCTTATTGTGTCTCTATTTTAGCCTTGGCTAGCTCAACAACTCTTCTTTCAGCGACAATTCCAATGTTCATGATTATAAGTGCTGGCGGAAACAGACAAGATACCGCTTTGCACCATTTCCTCCAACCCCTCATCCAACTGCTGAAGACTTAGACCCTTTGTACTTAAAAGGACAACGCTTTTTGTATCCCCACCCCTCATAAAGTAACAATTGCTAGAGTCAAAAAGAGAGCAAGCCGATGAACACACTTTTTTCCCACAGAAACAGCCTCCTTTTTTGGGCTATGGCATGAAGCCCCACATCTGACATCCTAATCCTCTGTTCTAGAAGAAAAGTAAGCAGACACGATTACCATCGATATCCCACAAGACTTTGACTATATATGAAGTTGGGATTGCAAAGTAATCTGTGAAGACGACGTGGCTGGATGGCGTTACCACTAGCGCTTATTGACTACTAGCGCTTTGTTATTCTATAATCGCTAACGTGTTTCACCAGTAAGCGGGCCACCCCAGTATGTGGGCCACTTCCCTATGATATCCCACCTTTGCAACAACAACGCGTAATGTCTTAACAACGCAACGCGTTAAAAACTTATACTAAAGCAGATCTATTTCTTGCTATTACTAATCTTAATTCTAAACAAATTTAGAGTGAACGACGCGCTGCTGCCGCCTATAGCGTCCCACGAACAACAATCCAGCGTCGACGAGCTGGACAGCGCCCTCGAAGCGATTGGGAGCCACCAGCAAGGCGCCTAACAAAACTAGAAGAGGAGGCTATTACTATGCGTGTAATAGTCGAGGCTAAGCAAGGACTACCCTGTGGGAAAGACGACGTGCGAGATATGGCCAACAGACTGCTCCGAGAGCGTGGCGGGAAGGAGGTGGGCAAGAACTGGGTTGATAGGTTTGTCCAGCGCAATCCTGAGCTGCGTACGCGCCGGAGCCGTCCATACAATCACCAGCGAGCTCTCTGCGAAGACCTAGCGCTTATTAAGGGCTAGTTTAAGCTAGTTTAGAATATAAAGGCAAAGTATGGTATCGTGGACGAAGATATCTATAACTTTGATGAGACTGGCTTTATTATAGGCAAGATTTTATCACAGTTAGTTATCACGGGCTCAGACAAACCAGGGAGAACAAAGAAGATCCAGCTAGGCAATCGTGAGTGGGTTACGCTGATACAAGGCGTTGGCGCAACAGGCACGCGTATCCTAGCGTTTCTTATCTTTGCTGGCAAGGTTCTAATCTCTACCTAGTTCACAGAGGATCTGCCACGCGACTAGGTGATCTAAGTTAGTCCTACTAGCTGGACGAACAACGATCTAGCGCTTGACTGGCTTCGTCACTTTGATTCCTATGCGCGGCCTGTGGGGACGCATAGGCTGCTTATTATTGACAGCCATGAGAGCCACTGCTCGGTGGATTTCCGAGATCTCTGCGAAGAGATGAAGATAATCCTCCTCTGTATGCCTCCCCACTCGTCGCACCTCTTACAGCCTCTTGATGTGGGCTGCTTCTCGCCGTTAAAGCGCGCGTATGGTGATGCTATCTTGGTCTTAGCACGCAATCGCATCTACTATATTAGCAAAGAAACCTTCCTACTAGCGTTTAAAAAGGCCTATTATAAGGCTATTACACTAGAAAATATCCGCAGAGGGTTCTGAGGTGCTAGACTTTTACCGCACGATTATAACGTTGTTTTATCACAGCTTAACGTCATGCTGCGTACGCCAACTCCACCAGCGCAAGAGACTACTGCTTGGGAGCCGAAAACGCCGCGCAACGCGCGCGAAATGGAGGCGCAGGCTACGCTTATTCAAAACCGTATGCAAATCTAGCAAGGGTCTCCTACAAGTTCTCTTAAGGAGTAGATACAGCAGTTAAGTAAGAGAGCTTAGCAAATAGCTTATAATATAGTGTTAATGCAGGAGAAACTTGATTGCCTTAAAGCTACGATTACTGAAGTAACGAAGCGAAAAACTCGTAAGAGGCGCTACGTACAGGCAGAGGGGTCCTAGACAGTTGGCTAGATAGCTGATTAGATCGCTGAGGCAGAGGGTGGTAGCTATAATGATGGTGCAACGTCTGCGAAGAGGGTGCGTAGTGAACGGCGCTGCGGGCGTTGCAGCCAAATTGGACACAACTCTCGTACTTGTCAAGTAGAATTAGAGGATATAGAGGATAGTAATGCGTCTGAAGAATAATATCTTATTCTACTTAATAAAAAATATTGTGGTGGTGTTGCGCAATACTATTACAAAGATGTAATAGTTTGGGGAGGTGGCCCACATACTGGGGTGGCCCGCTTACTGGTGAAACACGTTATATTATTATATTTAAATTGTTAGCTTTTCTATAACGTATTCCACCACCGAGAGTGCCACCCCACCGAGTGTGCCACTTTTTCTTGGCATCGCGAACATCACATATGAAAACTTGAATTACTCTACACTAGCTATAGATGCTTCGTACGACTCACTTGCATCTAACATAGAATCTTCTTCTACATCTTTTTGGCACGTACGGGCGTTATGGCCCACTCTCCCACAGATTCCACAGTGCCGTTGACCTGGCTGGGCCTTTTCTTGACTACCCCCACCACGCGCTTTCTTTGATATTATACGACTAGTAGAAGCACTTTCAGCTGCCTGCGATGCTCCTGCACCAAATTCTAGTGTCCCGCCTGTCTGAATCCGCTTTCTTTTACGCCCTCGGCGCTTTGTTACCTCTGCTAGTTGCTCTTCAAGCTCTCGTACGCGGGCCTTCATAAGCACATTCTCATGTAGCATCTC
>NW_007359937.1:101530-106554 GCF_000359705.1 Exserohilum turcica Et28A | reverse complement strand
TCTTCGATTGAGCACTTTAGGCCTAAGTTCGCAGGGAAACGTCGTTCTTAGTCCTCTACGGCCTTCTTCGCTCCCTAGTAGACCTAATCCTTCGCTGTCGCTTCTTGCTAGAGCTTCTCTAACTCGTTCTGCTCTAACGCTTCTTCGTCTAGTTCTCTAGGAGGTAGTTAGCCTAGTTCTTCTTCAGCTAGGGCAACAGCCTCTTCTTCCCGCTGTTGGCTTCGTGTTTTCGTGGCCATTACTAAAATGGCTTCTTCTAGTTCCTCTTCTAGTTCTTCTTCTGCTATCTCCTAATAGGAGTTTGTTAGCTTAAATATTTGCACAAAACGCTTCTATAAGCGCTCGTCTTCTGCCCCTGCAGGCAGGTCTTGTTCTCTTCTCAAGAGCGCGTCAGCTCTCACATTCTGCTTGCCTGGCCGATACAGCAGCTCTAGGTTGTACCTACCAAGTAGAAGCGACCATCTCACCTGGCGCTCGTTTAGCATGCGAGGTTTCATGAAGTACTCTAAGTTCTTGTGATCCGTAATCACCTTGAACTTCTCAACTAAACGTAGCTTGGAATCCTATTCCTTAAGGCATCGTACTACCGCGAGCAACTCCTTGTCGTGGATCTCGTAGTTGCACTCGTGCGCGCTATTCTTCCGCGAGAAGAACACGCAAGGCCGTAAGACTCCATCATTGTCGTACTGTGATAGCACCCCGCCCACCGCGTAGCCGCTCGAATCGCACTCGAGCACTGTCTCCCGATCTGGGTCGAACGCCGCCAGCGTGGGCTCTGTAACGAAGATCTCCTTTAGCTTCTCAAAGGCTGACTGCTCTTCAGATCCCTATTAGAAGGGGACGTTACCTATAAGCCTAGTGAGGGGTGCGGCTAGCTGCGCAAAGTTCTTAATAAACCTTTAGTAGAAGTTCGCGAACCCTAAGAACGATCTTACTCCCTTTACTGTCTTTAGTGCCTCCCACTCGCGGATTGCGGCTACCTTGGCTAGATCCATGCTTATCCCTTTACCTGCTTCGATAATGAACCCAAGGTACTTAGTTGTCTTGACTTTAAACTCGCACTTCTTGATGTCCACCTGTAGCCCTGCGGCTTGCAGCTTGCTAAGCACTTTTCGGACGTGCTCTCGGTGCTGGCGCAGATCGCCATCAGTGTAGATTAGTACGTCGTCCAGGTATGCTAAGCAGAAGTCATCTAGGTGTTCTCTTAAGGTCTAGTTAATGTATCGTTAAAAAGTACTTAGGGAGTTCGCCATGCCAAAGGGGGTAACTAGCCACTCAAACAGTCCAAATCTTGTTTGGAAGGCTGTCTTCTACTTATCGCCTAGTGCGACACAGATCTTGTAGAAGGCTACGATAACGTCCAACTTTGTGAACTATTTGGCCTTGCTTAAGCTGTTAAGTGTGTCTTAGATAAGAGGTAGCGGGTACCAGTCCTTCTTAGTAATTACGTTCAGAGCTCAATAATCAATGCACAGTCGGAGCCCTCCTCTAGGTTTCTTAGCAAACAATACTAGCGCTGTGGCTAGCGAGCTACTTACGCGGATGAATCCCTTCTCAAGAAGCGATGTGAGTTCCTTTCTAAGGACTAGGAGCTCTCCGCGTGACATGCTATAGAGGGGTCCCTATAGTAGCTAAGCATCCTTTAGCTCTAGCTCGATCTTGTGGTCCACCCCTGGCCCTTAGTGCGGTGGAAGCTTCTCTGCTTGCTTCGGGTTAAAGAGCTCATAGAACTCCTAGTACTGTGTTGGTAGCAGCGCTTGTACATCTACAGGCTTCTTTGGTTGTAGCGCCTTATTAATGTCTGCAATTAACGCGGCGAAGATCTAAACGCTATTTAGAGCGTTCTTATATCTACAAACTAAGGCCGCAAACGCTACAGCGTTAACTTAGCTAACTCCTCCTCGTAGGCGTCCTTTAGTTAACCTTACTTAAATGCCCTTTAAGTAGATAAAAACACTCTTCTTGGCAGGAGATACTGATACGTCCTAGTGGTCTATCTATCCCCTGCTAAGGTATACGTCCTTACTAGAGGACAAGTCCATTACGTATGCATAAGCAGTCTCTTCGTACCTATGCATCTTGAATAAGAATTAGGCGACCTCGCTAATCTCTAACAGCTTGCTGTTCACTCTCTTAATTATCTAAGAGGGGATCTAAAAGCGCTCTAGACAGTAGCAGTAAGCGAATCTCTTGCTAATTAGTGCATAGCATAGGCATCCGCAGTTAATAAGCGCGACAACGTTTACCACGTTGTTTACAATAAGATCTACAGTAATTAGTGGAGGACGCATATGCTTCTGCTAAAACTAATTCCATTCGCTACGTATCTGCCAATCCATCTTTAGAGGCTCTAGACTAAGACTCTAGTCTAGAGCTACTCTTTTTCCAACTCGCTACTCGGCACCTAATCGACTTCCTCCTGCGGCTTATGTCCAACGTTGCTTGGCGCGGGCCTTGCCTTCTTGACCTAGGTGGCGTTTCGACAGTATTTCGCGATATGACCTAGCTCTCCACAGCGATAGCAGTCAGGTGGAGGTCATCATGGCTTGCCTCTAGCTTCTCGCGCCTAGTTAACCTTCAAAGGCTCCTAGTCTATAACGTCTGGACTAGCTTCGTGTTGAGCGGTTGTTGTAGTAGGGCGATCTACCACCTAGGAGCTCGTTGCGCGCAGTTTAACAAGACCTACCTAGTAGAGGTTGTCAGACGTTCTTACTGCCTTATTGACTAGCTGCTCGTACGATAGATTCTCATTAATCGTAGCAAGAGCCTCCTACAGCTTAGTGTAAAGGCCCTTTAAGAACATACTCTTCTTAGCTGCTTCGCCGAACTGCTCGCCTGACTAAATCTTAAGACGGTTAAACTCCATATAATACTCTCTTACTAAGAGCTTGCCTTGTTTAAGAGTTAAAAGGCGATTAAGTGCTTTGGACTTCTAGTGTGGGTCGTCAAACTGCTAGTCCATAAAGCTCCAGAGGTCTTCAATGTGGCGTTTACTCTAGTTCTGTATTACCCAGGGTAGAAGTACATCTGCTGCCTTGTCCGTACACCTACTAACCACGTACTCGATCTGAGCGAGGCTCGAAGTTCCTTCGTACTCGTGCTAGAGCTTAGCTTAAGTCTTATATTTAAACGCTACGTACTTCGTTTGATCTCCATTAAATGGTTCTAGGTGCGGGAACTTGTTCCTGCGCGCAGCTAGCTCGGCGATTGCGGCTGCTGCTAGGAGAGGCGTGAAGGCTCTATAGGACGACTCTAAACGCCCCTCAGCTTGGTTACGCTCGAGTGCCACGAGCCGTTCCGTTAGCACCTGGTTCTAGGCTGTTAACCGATTCATCAGCTCCATCATCTAGGCCATGGCATCCTAGTTGGCCTTCGGCGAGCCTCCTTGCCTTGGTGAGCCCTTTCCTCCCACGACGGCTGATCGTTTGGCGACCGCTTCAATCGTTGGCCCAATTGCTGCCTCCTTCCATCTGTCCTCTCTAAGCATTTGTGTAATTTCGCGCAGGATCTCTTCATCTAATACTTCTGCCTGGTTCTTAGCAGCAGCGTACGCCGCCAGCTCTTCCACATTCAAGTTTGGAACGTTAATCTCCATTGCCTAATTCGTTTTGGACGTCTCGTTTTTTGCCTGCTAATATGCAGGGCTTCTGGTCGCTCTTCGATCCGCTTGCGCAGTCCTAGACTGCGGCCTACTCCTCGTCAGTGAGGACTAGTAGGGCTTACCCTTGGCTGTCCTTGTTACTAGCTAGAATCTAAACAGCGTTCTGTCGCTGTTGTGTCGCGTCCCTAGGAAGACTCGCGTCTTGCCGTCTCGCTCGTGGGATCTTGTCTCCTATTGAGAGTAATCGCACGGCCTGCACCTCGTCCGATAGAGGAACGACAGGACTTCTCACTACAACGTCCGCTTCTAGCTAACTGTACACTAGGCCCGAGTGGCCTTCAGGTAGTTTATCACGCGACGTTGTGCCTACAGCTCGGCTTTCTAAGACACAATAGGACTTCCTAGACAGGTCCTAGGCGACTAAATCGCTTACTGTCTCTCACGGCTGAACTTCCTGCGAAGCTCTGCCCTAGGTGTACTGTCTTGCGACGGTCTACCTTCTCGCTACACTAAAGGCCTTTTGTACCTATTACAGCACTAACTCTATGTTACTAGCTCGCACTAACAACACGCTCTAAAACTTAGTTAAAAGATAGTCTACCTAAGGCTTATGTTTAATTGGGATCAAATACAAAATATAAGGGGCTACGCTCTAGGGAGCAATCGCGAGGTATACAAGAGGTTGTATTTGATAGAGAGCTATAGAGTCTACTTGCGTAGTGTTTATTTACTTGTTGGGGAAAGGTTGCACCGAGTGTCTAAGCGCGTCGTCTGGGCGCCGCTCAGGCCTCGCACAGATGCCGGGTTGCAGAGTAAGACCTGGCGTCTGCTGCTTGACCGAGATTCCATCGAGGAGCTATCCAAAGGGCGTTCAGCCCGTTACAATAGTTACCATTAGAAGAAAAAAAAAGGCTAGTTCGATTTTTTTTAACATAAGTAATTAGCTAAGAAGGCCTATAAGAATATAAGTTACGCTGGATAGGAGTTAAAAAACTAGTGGTTAAAGAGCTAGTAGTAAGAACACTTAATAGGCTAGTAAACAAAGCGCTTAAAAGAATTTTAGTAAGAAAAGTACTAAAAGTAAAAGTATTATAAGGAAACTACTTGGTAGTAAATGTAGTATAGCTAGCTTAAGTAGTATATTGTAACGGGCTGAACGCCCTTTGGATAGCTCCTCGATGGAATCTCGGTCAAGCAGCAGACGCCAGGTCTTACTCTGCAACCCGGCATCTGTGCGAGGCCTGAGCGGCGCCCAGACGACGCGCTCAGACACTCGGTGCAACCTTTCTCCGACAAGTAAATAAACACCACGCAAGTAGACTCTATAGCTCTCTATCGAATACAACCTCTTGTATACCTCGCGATTGCTCCCCGGAGCGCAGCCCCTTACATATAATAAGAGGAAATATCAACTAGCTAATAG
>NW_007359937.1:90770-94621 GCF_000359705.1 Exserohilum turcica Et28A | reverse complement strand
AATAATAATAATAATAATAATAATAATAATAATAATAATAATAATAATAATAACAGTAATAGAATGAAAAAGTAAGTTAATAAGCCTTTAAAAGTGATATTATTGAAAATAGTAAAAGTAAAAAACTTTTCAAGAGTAATAAATACCTAAATACTATATTAATAAGTGATAACACCTAAGTAAAAGAAAGTAAATTAGTAAAAATAAGCTTTGAACTTATAAGTAGTGAGAAAAAAGTAAAAAGTAAAGAAACCTATAATAAAATAGATACTACTATAAGCTTTTACTATAAAGGTACTGAGGATATATGCTACTAAGCATGAAGTAACTATTTCGATATACTTATATATAAGCCTAATAAGCGTATTAGTAGTTACTTTATATATACTAACTATAAAAAAAGCGTATTTTTACAAAAGAATAAAAAAAGTTAGATATAAAACCTAATATATAGCTATTAATACTGAAGGAGAAAGAAAAAGTACTAATGTAGTTATCATAAATATGATACTAAGAAGCACTTAATAAAATAAAATACTTACTTATAGTTTTAAAGCTATCATAAAGTAAGTTAATAATGAAGACATCAATTGAAGATAAATGATAATTCAAGAGATAGCTTTACATAATAATAGCTAAGTAGCTTTTAAAAGTATATTTATTAAGTTACAGCTTATATAGGCGTTAATATAAGGTACTATAAAGCTTAGTAGTAAAAGCTCTATTATATCATATCTTTACTAAGGTTAAAAAAAGTTAAAATAAGCTGTAGACTAATAAGAAAAAGAAGAAAGTAGAACTTATACCAAAGTATAATCTTATCTTCTAAAGACATAGAGTCTAACTACTTATATAGTTTATACTAATTTAAGCTAGTCTCATTAAGTATTATTTTAACTTTCTTAAAAGAGTAGCGTACTTTACTTTTACTCGGAACCTACTTTAGAACTAACTAGAAGTATTAAGCTAGTAGCTAGTAAGCTTATTCTTAGTTTTATTTTCAAAACTTTTTTCCAAAATCAAAAAGCTATTAAAAGTAACTAATAATAAATATACTTTAGATAGTAGTAGCTAATTAGTAGTAATAAAAGTAAAAGCAACTTTAAGCTTATTACTTCATAATATATTAGTAGGCTTAGGTAACTTATAAAGCTTAGTTGTACTATTAGCCAAAGATATAATACTATTAGATATAGTAAGACAGTAATCAGCAAAATTGAAATTATAAAAAAAAACAAGTAGCTAGTAGTAAAGTAGTACTTAAATAAGTAACTAGTAATAAAGTATAAAAGTAGTATCCAGTAAAAAGACGAAAAAGTTTATTATAATAAGAGTAAAAGAAAAAGGATTGTTATACTGAGTAAATAGCACAAGCGTTTAACTACTACTTTAAGCCTTTATAATGATAAATAGGTAAAATAAAAAGTAAGGTAGTCTATAGTAAACTAGATAAACTTTGGTAAAACTATATCTAAGTGCTTCTAAAAAGTAAAAGAAAAGTTATACTATAAGTCGAATGATTAAAAGCTAAAAAAGTAAAATTAGTCTTAAATAACTAAAGAAAGAGATGAGGATAATAATAAAAATTAAACTACTAAAAAAAGATGTTAGCAGAGACAAAGCTATAAGATAGTAATTAAAAAATCAAAGACTTTTCTTACTTATATTTAGAGTTAAAGTAGACTAGCGTTTAAATTTTAAAAAAGCACTATTCAAGTAATAGCTAAAAAAGAGAAAGCTTTCTTCTTAAATAAAAGAGAGATATAGTAAAGTAAGGAAGAGGTATATCCTAGTAGCTAAAAGATAGTTAGATAGCACTAGGAGATAGGTATAAAACTAAGCAGTAGAAGAAATAGTATAAAAATAGATAATATGAATAAAAGCAAAAATATAATTATATTCTCTAAATACTTATTTGAATATAGGCCTATATACTATAGTAGTAGTTAGAATAACTATTAGACTACTTGTAATAGAACTTATATAGCCACAAAGCACCCACGCAGCTAGAGGTAGATAACGCTCCACGACAGTAAAAGCTTTAAAATATCTTCAACTAGTAAATTAATAGCATAGGCTATATAACTAAGTCTAAAAACCTTAACGTGGTTCATAAGCGAGTCGGCCACCCAAGCGAGTCGGCCACTTTGTACCGTCGCGTCAACTTCAACACGTTATCACAGTCTTTTATTACAGTCAATAAACTATTGCAATATACTAAATTAATTGTCAGAATCGCTACTATCACTTGCACTATCTATCTCAACTGCGCAGGTACGAGCGTTGTGTCCAGTCTGCTTGCAACGCCCGCACCGCCGCTCTCCTCGCACCCTCTTCGACGCACTCTCACCATCACCACGACTGCTACCCGCCTGTTTAGCTAATACTTCTTGTACTTAGTCTACAGTAAGAGTCTCTTCTGTCCGTACGTATCGCCGCTTGCGGTTCTTACGCTTATTTGCTGTGTCTAGAGCCTCTTAAAGAGCAGCTACTTCCTCCCTTATAAGCGTCATCTCATGTGCTATTTGCTAAGCCCCTTTACTTAGCTACACAACCTTCTCGTTAAGAGAATTTGCAGAAGACCTAGGGCGGTTTCTTACTCTCTATTGAATAAGAGTACTTTAAGCCTTAACCTCGCGCGCGTTGCGTGGTGTCTGCGCCTGCCAGGCGGCTGTCCGTCGTGGTGATTGTACTAGCGTCTGCACCACTACATCAAGCTTAGATAGCACAGCCTGTGGGTCATGTGGGACTAGACCAGCGCCTCTGAAGCTAGCTTGGATATTCTCCTTCGTGATAGACTGCTTAAAAGCAGCCTTAAAGGCTAGTAGGAAGGTTTCCTTGCTAATATAGTGGGTGCGGTTGCGTGCTAAGCCTGAAACAGCGTCGCCATACTTACGCTTCAACGGCGAGAAGCAGGCGACGTCAAGGGGCTGCAACAGGTGAGACGAGTGTGGAGGCATGCAGAGAAGAATAATATTCTTCTCCTTGCAAAGATCTTGAAAATCGATGGAGCAGTGGCTCTCATGGCCGTTAATAATAAGCAGTTGATACCCACCTATAGTATGCCTCTTTGTATGGGTATTAAAGTGCTCTAACCAGGCAAGACTAAGCTGATTATTCGTCCACCTATTAGGACTGACTTTAAGAACCTAGTTGGCAGGAAAATCCTTAAACTAGACGTTGATAAGCACCTTGCCCGCAAAGACAACAAAGGGTGGTATTCGGCGACCTGACGCGCCCACGCCTTGGATCACAGTAACCCACTCACGGTTGCCTAGCTGTACCTGTTTCTTTTTCCTATATCCTTCTAAGCCTATAATAACTAACTATAATAAAATCTTGCCTATTATAAAGCTAGTTTCGTTAAAGTTGTAGATATCATCGTCCACAATACCCCACTTCTGCTTTGTCGCCTGGACTAAGTCAAACCAGCGCTGGATAGCCACTGGATCCTCGCAGGCGGCTCGCTGGTGATCATAGGGACGGCTCTAGCGCGTACGGAGCTCAGGAGTCCGCTTAACAAAGTTGTCAACCTAGTTCTTGCCAACAGGGTTGCCACCACGCTCCTCTAACAGTTTATTGGCTATTGCTCGAACCTTAGCCTTTATAGGGGCAAATCCTCGCGTAGACTCTTCAAGAATACGCCTAACAATAGCCTCCTCTTCTAGCTTATTTAGGCGCTTTGAATTCAGTTCGCAGTCGCGTTAAAAGCGCTTTCTAGCGCGTTGGTCTTGGAGAGTAGTTTAAGGCACGTTATAGATAAAAGCAGCACGTCTTTAGCTTTAAACACGTTGCAATTAGACGTCAAAAAGAGCAAGTTAAAGATTAGATTTAGAATAGATTAATAATAA
>NW_007359937.1:76986-85007 GCF_000359705.1 Exserohilum turcica Et28A | reverse complement strand
AGCAGGGCTAAGTCCCTATCGACGCGCAGAGAGTTATTGATCGCCCTGACGTACGCCTTTATACTCCACTACAAGAAGCTTAGCTAGAAATACCCCTAGACGTCAAGAACACTAAGTAATTCGCATGAAATTAGGTCACAATTAAAAGCTTGTAAGAGAGTCTTTCGTACGATCGCCAACTACTACACAAGAAGGCTTTTTAAAGCTTATTAAAGGGGCTGAGGAGATGCTATATGAGAATGTGCTTATAAAGGCCCGCGTAAGAGAGCTTGAAGAGCAATTAGCAGCAGTAACAAAGCGCCAAGGGCGCAAAAGAAAGCGAATTCAGACAGGTGGGACACTAGACTTTGGTGCAGGGGCATCGCAGGTAGCTGAAAGTAGTTCTGCTGGTCGTACGACATCAAAGAAGGCACGTGGTGAGGGTAGTCAAGAAAGGGCCCTACCAGGTCAACGGCACTGTAGAACCTGTGGGAGGACAGGCCATAACTCTCGTACGTGCTAGAAAGATGTAGAAGAAGATTCTCTTTTAGATACAAGTAAGTCGTACGAAGCATCTATAGCTAGTGTAGAGTAATCTAAGTTTTCGTACATGAAGTTCGTGATGCCAAGAAAAAGTGGCACACTCGGTGATGTGGCCCGCTCGGTGATGGAATACGTTAGATATCGTTGTCTATAATACCCTACTTCTACCTTATTGCCTAGACTAAGTTAAACTAGCGCTAGATAGCTACTAGGTTCTTATAGGCGGCTTGCTAGTAATTATAAGAATAGCTCTAGCGCTTATAGAGCTTAGCAGTCTGCCTAATAAAG
The DNA here is from genome assembly GCF_000359705.1 of Exserohilum turcica Et28A. NCBI lineage: Eukaryota > Fungi > Ascomycota > Dothideomycetes > Pleosporales > Pleosporaceae > Exserohilum > Exserohilum turcicum. Next base: position 84,197 of record NW_007359937.1, on the reverse strand, counting down.
TTATTAACTTAATTCTTACTAATAGGGTTGCCACTACGCTCTTCTTATAGTTTATTAGCTATTGCTTAAACTTTAGCCTTTGTAGGGGCAAATCTACGCGTAGACTCTTTAAAAATATGTCTAATAAAAGCCTCCTCTTCTAACTTATTTAGGCGGTTTAAATTTAGTTTATAGTTACGTTAGGGGCGCTTTCTAGCCTATTAATTAGATATTATACTTTAAGGCACGTTATAGATAGAGGCAGCGCGTTTTTAGCTTTAAACACGTTATAATTAGATATTAAAAAGAGCAAGTTAAAGATCTAAGTTAGGATAATTTAATTAACAGTTATATTGTTAAGATATAACGCGTTGTAGTATCAACGTTAACGCGCTAGTGGGGAGTGACCGACTCGCTTGGGTGACTAACTCGCTTATGAACCACGTTAGTTGTATTATACTTATAAGTTAGATTACTTACTATAATTAGTTTAAATTATATTATTTTACTCAAAATTAAATATTAAGTTTTATTATTATTTTACTATGTTTAATACTAGATTTAAAGCGTTATAAGTAAGTAGAGTATTATAAAAAAAATAGCTATATTAGCTAACTAGCCATATTGCTAAACTACTAAAAATAAAGTAAAAATGAGTCTATACGTAACTATAGAGGTCTAAAAGGTAAGCCTCTAGTAACTGAAATTCTAGAGGCTTATAACTACTATAATTACGATATAGTACATGTTACTGTACTTGTTACGGAACATCCCTACGTACATGGCAGCCCTTTGCTTGTCGAAATTTGACAAACCCATCGAGGACCGTATTGGCACTAGCATAGTTTGCCTGTCCCGGCTGTCCTACGGTACCTGACAGCGAGCTAAACCAAATGAAGAAATCGATATCAAATGACTGAGTCTCATTGTGCAGATGCCATGTTCCCGCAACCTTGGGCGCCACTGTGCCATTCCATTCGTCAATGGTCATTTTCTGCCAGCTCTGCTCATGGAGCACCATGATCATCTGGATGATGCCTTTGAGTGGACGGAGTAACGCCGCCACAGCGCGTCTAACGTCCACTGCTTCGGTGACGCTTCCACGTACTAAATGGACCTCGCAGCCCATACTCTGGAGTTTTTTGACAAAAAGCTGATCTTGATCTGTTGTTCTGGCGTTGCGGGAGAGGAATGTGAGGTGTTGGGCTCCACGATCGGTCATATAGACAGCTATAGAACGACCCAAACCACCAAGCCCACCTACAAGCGGGAACGACGCCGAGCCATCCGATGCGCTTCTCCTAGATATAATCACTAGTTGAACCTGTCCATTCTGCACTTCACAAAAATCATGATTGCGGAAGTTCAGTATTACCTTGCCAATGTGACTGCCCTGCTGATGCATTGGAAAGCTTAGATCTTCGAGCGTGAGAATTTCATCATCAATCACAGTAAGCTTGAGCTGTATTAGCTCAATTCACCATTGAGAGCAGTATTGGAAGGTTACCGGCCCACTATCTCTGGTCTCTCTTTGCACATTGCGTCGATGTCGACGCATCGGTAACTTCGATTTGCAAGAAACACTTTGACATCCAGTTAAGCTGCCCCCAGGAGGTCACGCTTTCCAATCTCTGCCAACGTACCCCATGTGGTGATGCAACGCTAAGTCGCATGCAGCAACTTGCCCAAGAGCGAATTAAGCGCCAGGTCCACGCTATAGTCCGGGCAACTTTTCTTCTCTCTTTCACCCAGATTATGGATCAACGGTCCACGATACAGTGTCTAAACAAGCACATGCTTCAGACCTATTCTCGCTCCCTCTAAGATGTCTATTCTACCATTTTTTCGACTTCAGTTGCTTGATTTGATTGATATTTCTTTTTTAGTATGGCCATCTGATGATGTCATCCTCTATCGTAGCGTAAATTCTAGCCTTGAGTGCATTGTGAAAGCAGTCGAGCCTCATCAATACTCTGCTTCTTATACTGTGCTTTAGCATCAAATTTCTCTTTTTTGAGGTGTGCAGAGGCGGAGCAGGGATCCTTTCAAAAAGGACACTTCTTTGATACTTGTGCCACCCAATTAAGTCAAAAGAAACAGCTTAGTCTCAAGGATAATTTTCGACACTGAAACCCTAAGTAGAGGCTTAGATAGTTTAGGTTCCCGTAAAGCAATGCAAAGCTAGAGAGAGCCTGCTTAAAGGCTCTTCGTAACGCTTAGGTATCACATCGTGGAGGCAAACCATTTCCTTTTGCGTACTAGCTATATGGTCGTCAAACGGTAGAGAAAAGATACAAATTGTCAATATATGTAGATTCATCACCTGAATATTCATTATAGATCTTATTGCACAATGAGGCGTGGCGTTATGCACCCTACATAGGAATTTTATAGAATAGAGGTGTGTGCTGCATGTTGGCCCCCTTGAAAACACACACGCGCACATACTTATATGTATTGTTTTTTTCCTAGCACTTCTTTTCTTGCTACCGAAATATGATACACAATGCCTTATAGCACTTAGGATTACAGCTACGATATTTTGAGCTATTCTTCCAATGTCATCCTCTAGATATTGCAGCTGCCATCAACCCTGCAAGCGCCGCCCGCCTCACAACAGTCGCATGCCCCAAGATCCTTTCCAGCACTGCAGCCAAATGTGCAGATAGTGCAAGCAAAAGATTGACCCCTTTTCTCCATCCTCACAAGTTCCATTGCAAGACTAACGGCTCGCTTAGAATGGCTGAGTACTTCGACATTGCGAGTTTCAACAGTGGTTCTGATTGATAGCGAAGCCGCGGAAGAGGCAGTGAGCAATGTGACAGCGGCGAAGATAGTTGTGACTGAGAAGACATCAGTTAGCAATGAATAACTTGAGAGTAGAAGGAAGATGACTTACACTGCATCTTGTTGGTAATGAAGTTTGTTCCTTATTGATTGTAGTAGTAATGATCCAATAATTGCTAGTCGTCGGTGGCGGTGAACTACCGCTAGTTATTTGGCGGGATACGTTGGATATAGAGAAAACAAAGGAGTGTTGGATGATATTCTCGTTACAGCGGATATATGCATTTACTTTATACTTCTTACCGAATATCACAAGGATTTTGTACAAGTCCCCGCATTAACATTACTCTTTAGCGGTTTGGCAGCGCGGTGAATCCGTACTCGGTGTAGCAGCGCGCGGTTGCCTAGAAGGAAGAAGCGTTGTCACAGGCTTAAATTGCTTCAATGCATACCCAATATCATCCAAGTTGAATCTAAGGGAAGATAGTGTTGGAGTGCATGATACAAGGACCACGTGCTATGTAAGTGGTCTTGGCGGCAGGCCGTCATGCACGTCAAGTTTGCAGTTTCGACTAAGTCATCGTGATACTAATACCGTTCCTGATACCCTATCATTGCGCGCAACGAGTGACACTACTTTCGCCTTTATCGAAGCTACAGCGGCGTAAACAAGACAACTGGCTGGCGCAACAAAGGCTCTGCCCTGAGAACGCCCCTTGATGCAACATCTGTGCTTACGTGATACTGTTGACAACATTGGGTGTGTGCAGGCTAGTTATCATCAAATGGAAGCCCGTAGAATAGCGTTCTGAGAAAGTGGTTTCTTTAAGCATAGGTTAGGACAGCCAAGCTCGTAGCGGCAAGCTAGTGACGTGTCAGTTATTTAGTGCAGCGTCGCGAGCGTCTGCACACCTATCGCCTTTCACTTCTCAGGAGACACACTATAGGGTTAACGCGCATCTCATATTGAAGCCGTGATATTGGTCAGTCTCATGACAGTGCGGGTATATCGAATATGAGTCTTAAACCATATGTTGATATGGAGAGATTCATTGGATGCCAAAGAACTAAATTTCGATGGCAGCGCACCGTCAACCGTCTGAAACCTTCTATTGAAGTAGTTCCAGGTGAAACTCGGCAATACAGCTATGCACAAGAACACCATGGCGACTAAACTCCAACCTTGGCAGGTGGAGGCGAGTAGTTTTGGCATGTTTGACTGGCGTAGCAAAAGGGTAGGGGCAGAAGGAGTAAACTAGGGGCCACTCTAAATATAGTCATCCCTCCACCCCAACAACAAGACATATGAGAATTTTTTTCAATCCTCTGCAGACCTGGAGTGATATAGAGGTGATTAATATCGACAATATGAATGTTCAAAATTGTCGGCCTTTTGTCAGTTCTACGTGACGTACTTTTCCCCTCAGGTGGATACATAGTGATATTTAATGAGATATATCATGTAGGGGAAAGCTGAAGAATGAAGCAAAGTACATTGATTGCACAGTTCCTAGAGCGTGATTCAACAGAGATTCAAGACATAGATGGCATCCATGGATTAACATGTAGTATAGTAATGCGATCTTTTAATGCGGCAAATGTACATTTGCAGTTATCCCAACTTAGTAGATATTGTAAAGACTGTTTAAAGCTGCATATAATCCATGGCAAGCCTTTCCCCTCCAGGTTACTCAACAAGGTGGAGTGGTTTTATCTGTCTTTCATCGGCATTAGAGTTGTCCGCTAGCAACCAAGTCCACAATATCTTCTTGGCAGAAGGCGATTCTTGATTCAAAATTCTCAGAACATCCGAGTTATGAGGAATGCCAAACCGAGTCATGTTGTCTTTGCGAAGTGTGCCTTCATACACATAGCCAAATCGCTCCGTGTGTCGTCGCGACTCAGTATTCAGCGCATCGGATGCTAGCCATAGTATCTGATAAGCCACATTCGGGGTCTCGAACAGATGGCATAACATGATATGGTGTGCTTCCGTGCCAGCGTACGGATGCCGCATCGCCGACGCATAGATGACGTCGTCCCACTTCATTACCCGAGAGCGTGGGTTCAGCCGATAGCGCATAGGAACCAAGGCATCCGTACGGGCACACACATCAAATGGCTAGGGTGGAGATCTGTCCAACTTGTCTTTCTTACCCTGGTTTAAGAGTTGCGTAAAATATATAGTTGCTTAGTACTAAGTAAGAGATGGCTGCTTCAGGTCTAGAACGAAAACATAGGTCGCATTCCATGCTTAAGCGTCGACTAAATAACCAGGCATTGGCCTCCACCAACGAAGATAGTCCGAAATATCCATGATGGTTTCGTCAACGAGTTGATAATTTGCTGTCATTGTGTGATTGTACTAGTACACGCGTGGGACACTGTAGGAGGCTCTTGCAGGCTATCAAAGCACTACCCAAGCACAGGAACTTAACCATACGGCACCTTTCAGATGACCCGCCAGATATCCTAAATAATGCGGTGGCGTTCTTGTGTGTTTGCGGAGATGCTAAGTGCATAAGGCACCTTTGTGCGATGCATAGTAGGCTATGAGATATTAGTAGATTGAGATGCAAAGGATGTCCACGTGATGAACATGGACTTGGCGACTTATCCCATGGCCAACATACTTACTGAAGTCACATGACGGGGACGGATGCCAATGGCAGTTCCCTGGGCCTTGGCAACGCGCGGAAACTTGGTGAAGATACGTCTTGGAGTCTGCGCGTGATCGTGTACTTATACCGGATTCTTGGACATGAAAAGCAAGAGGCACGGGCTGTGCCACTGACGTGCAGTGCACACACTGCGTGGGGGTCGAAGGGCATCAGTCAAGTTCAGGCAGGCGCGCAATTCCTTGCTCTTCTCTCACCTGCGCCCCTACGAACCCATCCACCCCCCTAGCCTCTTCACATATTTATTTGCGTTCTCCTCTCAGCGATATCCATAGTCGCCAGCATTTTTCGTTGCGAGAATGCACTCCAATGTGGAAAAGGTCGAGAGTCTGCATGGCTGCCCTGCGGCACAGGCGGCGCAGACTACCCATTTTGCACAGGAAACCGGCGTCACCAAGTCGCAGGCAAGAAAGCATCACTCTTTCTACTTTTCGCAACTCATGCTGGCTATGATTGCCCTTATCGTGGCCTGGGATGTAACAGCTCTCTCTCTGGCTCTACCGGTAAGTAGGTATCATTTCAAGGGCCACAGCATCGTCCATGACTACAGTCTGCTGACTGCCACTTCGTGCAGATTATTGCCCAAGAGTTACAAGGAACGGATTTCCAGTCATTCTGGGCCAGCATAGCATTCATTTTGGGCATCGCCATCACTCAACCTATCTACGCCAGCATTTCAGACGTGGCAGGTCGCAAACAAGTCCTCTATGCATCCATTCTCCTATTCGGCATTGGATGATTTGTTTTCGCTACCGCAACCAACATGAACCTTATTGTAGCTGCTCGGCTCATCAAAGGTCTTGGTGCTGGCGGCCTTGACGTCTTACAAACTATTATCCTCTGCGATATCACACCACTCAAGGATCGACCGCGCTGGCTAGGCGTCTTGTCTGTGGCAAATGCCGTTGGTGCTGTCACCGGGCCATTCATTGGAGGCGTGTTTGCCGAACGGGTTGGGTGGCCATGGCTTGGGTGGATCAATCTCATCGCTGTGGGCATCGCGGGCATCTTGACTTTCTTCTTTCTCCGATTAAAGCCCGTTGGGGGTGGACTCGGAGACAAGATGCAAAAGCTTGACTGGTCTGGATTTGCCCTCTTCACAGTCATTGGTACAGCTATAGCGCTGCCGCTGAGCTGGGCTAACGAGCTTTATTCCTGGGCATCTTGGCAGACCCTTGTTCCACTTCTTATCGCCATCCTGCTCATCATCCCATTCTGCTTCGTTGAGAGAAGAGCAAAGGTACCTATGATCCCGTACCAAATCTTTGACAATGTCTCCATCATCACAGGAACTCTGGCTGGGTTCATCTATGGCTCGTTGCTGAACCCTATACTCCTCTATCTTCCGCTGCTCTTTCAAGCCCTATACCGCGAACGTCCTTTCGTTGCCGCCAAATCGACTCTACCCATATGCTGCTTGATCGTAGCAATGAGTGTCACTGCGTCGTTGCTGATAGACTGGAGGCGCAAGTATCGTATTGCCACGTGGTCTGGCTGGGCCATCGCAACGATATTCCTGGGCCTTAGCTACACAATCGACGCAGAGTCCAGCAGAGCTCGTAACTACAGTGCCCGTGCACCAGATGAGCACCATCGCCAGTTGAGCACCCCCACCACCACAACAACAAAACTTCAACGCGTCAAAACTCAACCAATATGGACCCGATTCAAGAAGCGATTGCAGAAATCGAATCGCGAGAACCAGGAGATAAATTCTCGTATCAAGCAATCGCGAAAAAGCATGGTGTAGCACGAATGACGTTGATG
>NW_007359937.1:64882-73756 GCF_000359705.1 Exserohilum turcica Et28A | reverse complement strand
TCGGGGGGATGGCGCAGTGGTGGAGCGCCTGGAAAATTTTCTGCTGTCTCACGTCAGCAAAGATCGAAGGTTCGAATCCTTCTCCCCTCACAACCATATTTATGGTCCACCCACATGAGAGAGTTACTCATTAAACTACCTATTCGACTGAGAGAGTTACTCGTTAAAACTTGAGAGGAAGACTCATTTAAAGTGAAACATCTGAGAGAGTTACTCACTAAAAAAACTACTAGGCTACGAGCCTCACCTTCATTTAGATAACCCCCTACATTGTACCTACTCAATTTGTACCTAGATCAAATTCTAGCCTACGTAGTTACTTGCAGGCCTTAAGCCTGCACGTCTTATATAGCCCTTTGGGCTGAGAAAGGACGTTAAACTACAATAATAATAATAATAATAATAATAATAAAGAGTACTCTCTGGAGAAGGATGCCACTGGCCGACATGGATTTGATGCACCCACTTCATCATGATGTTTCACGAGATGTCATATAGATACCGATGGCCGCACATCTATTCTATCCACAGTAACTTGCTAAAACTCATTCTATTTTATTTCAACCCGTTTTTGTGTATCTATTCGCATATTTGCCATCACCGCTTGACCGAATATGTGTTTTGGTGTTGAATACCTCTCAAGACCATAACGTCCTCAATATGCAATGTTGCAACGTTAGGTCTGTATGTTCTGCCGAACTTCAATAAACCATCGTAAAAAAAAACAAGATTTTCGGCAAGGGTGGACAGAATTTGCGCAACTACAGCAAAGCTGTATATGTCCATCGCTATGCACTCCAAAGGCTGATCCTGTCGCAATCTGAGACAAGCTTCCAGCCCACTTATCTTACTTTCTATAAATACTGTCACATTAGTACACGAACCCTATGCGTGGTTAAGGTTTTTCAATCAAATTATACGTCACTGTACATCCGATATTCAATAACCTGAGACTGTAAATATTAAGTTTGTATATGGGTGGAAGTGGAAAATTTTCATTCCAGCAGTAGGTTCACTCACCATCACTGTATTGCCTTCATTTATCTTTGAGTATGCTTTAATTAGTTAACGCAAAATGGGTATTTTAGTTAAAGTTTTGATCAAGGGTAAGACTACGTGAACACTGCTAGATCAGGTAGCTTATAAGTACTTTTCTTCGTTTTAGACTTGAAAATAACGAGGGGAGATTAATATCATTGGTGGATTGATCTGGGAGCGTGCTAAACGCCGCACGTAACAAGGTGCATATCCCTGCGACTAATTCATTAATAAGTGAATTTACTAATTAGTGTGTCTCTTCATCCTGGAAGAGCAGAACGTTGTTATAAGTGGTTATTGATCATAGAAACGTCCCAGGAACAATGGCTCCCAGGTATAAAGTCTAGATACCCTTCCATGCAGCACTTTTCCATCGCTTTCAACAAACTCGAACCTCGCTCAAAGCTCTTTACAACAAAAAAGTTCGACTTTGCTGGAACGAATCGCGCAACCTATACATACTATCTTTACAATGAAGTCAATGATTCTACCGCTCTTCATGGCTGCTCTCGTCGCGGCAATCCCGCAGCCTGCACAGCGCCTCACTGGAATCGAAGCTCGAGAGCCGTTGGAGGACCGTCGATCTGTAACCTGCCCCGCTGGTGAAACATACCAGTGCAAAAATAATGGTGCATATTGCTGCCAGGGTGCGCCTACCTTTTCCTGCTCGTTTGCTGGTAAATGTTAAGGTCAAGAGACGTTACATCACGCTCCTGAGTGGTTGTGGTTGGAAATAACTAGGTGTAGGAGGCGACAGGTAACTTTTATAGTTCAATCAACCTTGTGCTATGAAATTAATTTGATTCCACTTTGATGTATTTTGGCCAGAAACAAAAAATAATAACACATGGTGAGGTTGATCTGGGAACGACCAGACATTTCTGTGAAGACATCCTTTGACGTATACGTAATCTGCTCTTTGTGTTATGTTCGACTTTGATGCACTATTATCGCAGATCAGTAACGGCATGTATTACATCTTCTGGAGTAGCGCTATGAACAAGGAAATATTAGCCAAGGACAATCCCTCAGTTGAACAATGTCCGATTTCTCAGCCTCAAGGTACTGGCGTCATACTGAAGCCTGCACACTGTGTGGAACTATCTTTCTGTCACGCAGTCTATCTCCAACAAGGTATAACCCCCTGAACTCAGGTCAAGTACTTGATCTGAACTTAGCTCTCAAACCCAAAACTACATGGTCACCCAGCGCAGCCAGGTTTGGAAAGGACATAATCTCCAAGACGCTAATATTCAAACCCAAAGTTGCTTTCCACCAGCTGCGCAGCTCCACAGCTGCCAGGCTATCAAATCCAATATCAACAAACGAGCGGGCCAGGTCGACCTCGGCGCCATCCTCGACCGGCTTCAGAAGCAGATCAAAGACCCAAGCTGCAACCTCCCTTGCGATGAATTTGCTGGTGCTGGGATCATCCAATCTGTCCACGTTTGCCGGCAACATAGCGATGAAGCTCTTCAGGGCATCTCCAACGGTACCAGTGACAGTATCGGCGCCATCGGCTGCGGAATCCCCGTTGGAGTAGGTTGCCAGCCGACGGTCTAGAAAGGTAGCCTTGCCATGGAACGCCTCAGTTAGGGCCGGAGTCATGCGGAACCCGGTGATGACCTGCGATGGTTCGACAAAATCCGGGCTGACATGTTGCCCGCCATCCGATGCAAGGACGGCAAGTGTGACGGCCTGGAACAGCTCCTGCTGCGACATGATTGCACCTTCGAGCCACTTTGATCGTTCTAGGATCTTGGTATTATCCGCAGTCCAGCCGATCCCCTCCACAGCCCCCACATCAACAACCGACGCGGGTAGGCTTTGGCTGTGTCTGTACTGCACGAACGCATCCATGAATGTATTGCCGGCCGAGTAGTTTGCCTGCCCAGGCATTCCAATAATACCACACATGGAGCTGAACAGCACAAAGAAGTCCAGACCCATGCATCGAGATACGGCATGCAGATTCCACGTGCCCTGAACCTTGGGTTGTGTCGCCGTCTTCCAGTCATCGAGAGTCATTGCCAAGAGTGACCTGTCCTGCAGCACCATGGATAAGTTGAAAATTCCTTTGAGTGGTGCCGGTGATGCGGAAACAGCTTTTTCCACGTCCGTAATACTGGAGACATCTCCCCGGACCACGGTCACGGTGCATCCTTTGTTTTCCAGCTCGCAGAATAGCTCTCGATGTGTTTCAGCTCCAGGGCTACGCGATAAAAACACAAAGTGTGCCGCACCATGCTCAGCCATCCAGCGAGCTAGACCACGGCCCAGCCCGCCGAGGCCTCCGACTAGCAGATAGGATGCATCGCTTTTGAACCTCATGGTGGACGACAGGCGCCAAGTTTGCGGCAAGTCCCCAGACTCACCCATTGACAACAACGTTTTACCAATGTGCTCCCGACTGTCCATGGACCTAAGACACTGCTGCGCATGGCGTGCAGAAAACGTCTCTGCAACCGCCAGTGGCCGAATTTGTTTCTGAGAATACATATCCATTATTCGAGCAAGTAATGGTCCAATGCAGGGGACATCCGAGGGCGCTACCGGGGCTTCCTCTGCTTCAAGTGCATTGAAATGGTTGAGGATGTCGATTGTGATAAGTGACATACTGTTCCGAAGCAACCGGGAGAGAATGTGGGTTTCGTTACCTGCTGCTCTAGCAAGGTTGATGATCTTGCCTCCCGGTGCAACGCATTCGCATGAAGCCGCGAATAGGTCACCAGACAGCGTGTTCAAGACCAAGTCTACCCCCCGCTCATCGGTTGCATCTTTGATCCCACGGACGAACGATGTGTCCCGTGAATTGAAGATTTGATCTCGAGGGATTCCGTAAGCCTCGGCTAGGCTTTCTGCTTTCTTGTCACTTCCTACAGTCACGTAGACTTTGCAACCAAGCATTTGACTGATTTGGATAGCAGCATTGCCTACTCCACCAGATGCTGAATGGATTAACACAGTCTGGGAAGCTCAGTCGTCAGCACAATCTTCTTTCGATCTGGTGGGAAAAAGGAAATGGACACCAACCTGAGTTTTCTTTAGCTGGCCAACATCGACCAGGGAATATATGGCAGTAGAAAAAGCCAAGGGCATTGTACTTGCTTCCTTCAGCGACAATTCATCGGGGATTCGCACGCAGCGTTCCCTGGCCACAGTCACGGACGTGCTGAAGCATCCAGAGGCGAGCACAATGACCCGATCCCCAGCAGAGAGATCGGTGATGCGTGAACCAACACGGCACACGACTCCGGCAGCATCAAGCCCCGGCACACTACTGGAGGCCGCAGCAATATTTGTGGCGTTGGAAAAATCCTAAGACGCGGAGTCATTAGTACTAAACACGACCCATCTACTAGTGACAGGCGAAGCAAAAGGGCGACATATCCCACACATACCAGATAGCTCACACCTGCTGTATCGATATCAATCTCCACCTTGTTTGGCCCAAGAGTTGGTTGCAGTGCATGCACTACCCACTTTGCCGTGTCCGAGTCAAACACGAGCATCGAGTCACTCGTGCTGAATGCCGAGCGCGCTGGATTTTCAACCTCTTCCTGCATGGAGAAGGGAAGCATACGCCCTACTAGAATCGAGTTATTGTGGATCATGTATTCCAACTCGCGGAGATAGGTTTCCGTCTCAAGGCGTTCCCTGAACTGCTCGAACACATCGAGTGCTAGAGCCACCGATGAATGGTCTACAGTCTCCAACTCACACGTGGCAAGATCTACGCCAAACTCTGTGCGAGATGTCCTAGCCACGCCAATGGACATGGCATAACGAGGGTCCTTGCAGCCCACTTGGCTGCTTCGAGTGACCCAAAGTGCCCCGGAGTGTGATCGCTGCAGCTCACGTAGAAAGTCTTGAAACGTGGAAAAGTTGATGGCTGATATGTTGTGGAAAAACGGTAGAGTAGTATCCACCAGGACGATGACATGTGATGAGGGAGCCAGCGACTCTCCGAGACGCTGAACCGTCACCACGTGGCCGCGAGAGCGCAGCTGTTTTTGGAAGAGGACAGCTGTTTCCGAGGAGGCTGAATCAGCAATCAGGATTGTAGATTTGAGTGGAGGCTGGGTTGAGGGTCTGCTCTCCAGCTCGACGGCACTGGTAGTTTGGCTGCCATGGCCCTTGTGCAGCTCGTCCAACGCGGCTTGATCAGCAGCGCCGGCATCGGGGCTGGTGAGCATGTATGCCATGCCCTGGAGCGGGGGGGTCAGGTCAAAAGCGAGGCCGTCCAGGCCGTTGAAGCCCGCGGCCCGCATCTCCAGGTCTCACCGCTCGGGGTTGACATAGGGCTCGTCGGCGCGGCCGTCGCCTGTGCCAGCCCACCATCCCGACAGAACGCCGGTGACGATGTTGGAGTACTTTGTTTCTCCGCACAGCTCTTCCAGGAGCAGCTTGCCGCAGGGATGAAGCAGCTTTCGCACGTTGGCCAGGGTACCGCGGAGACTGGGCGTGGCGTGCAGCACGTTGGATGCGACGATGAGGTCAAAGGACGCGGGAAGAAAGCCCTGGGCGACGGGGTCGCTCGTGATGTCCAGCGTGCGGAAGACGAGGTTGGCATGTGCCGCAAAGCGCGAGCGGGCGGCGGGGAAGAAGGCAGCGGAGATGTCGGTAAAGGTGTATGTGGCGTAGCGGGTGTTGCCAAGAAGCTTGGCGGTGGTCCCGCCCGTGCCTGCGCCAATCTCGAGGATGCGCTGGCGGGGGTGCTGGTGGCCAAGCGCGCGGAACAGGCGAGTGCGATCCACCGTGTTCAGATAGTCGTACATGTCCGTCAGCGTGTCGTCGCCGAGCAGCAGCTCGACCGCGTCCACCTCGCCTTTGCACAGCGGCACAATGTTGTCCACCACCCGCACCATGGCGGCCGCGCATGCTCCCACCGACGTCGCCGATGCCTGCTGGGCCAGCTCCTTCAACACGGCGCCAGAAGCCCGGGCACGACCGTGTGCCCGCAGCCAGCTGTGGTATCTGCCCAGGTGCGCCACACTCGCACTCGCAGCCACGCCCTGCTTCTCCAACTGCCACAGGCTCTCCCCGATGCATGCCTCCGTCAGCCGACTCAGCATGAGCGCATTCTCCGACCAACCGGGCGGCGACGAAACAAGGCTGCTGAGCGGCACAAAGCCAATGGCTGGTGCCCAGTGAAGCCGCGCGCCACTCTCGCACTCGCGCTTCGTCTCCCCTGCCGCTGCCCCCAGCGGCTGGATCAGCGTATCCTCCAGCGTCATCGCCACCGTGCCGTCTGCTGCATATGCCTCGGCACTGGCGCCGAAAGCGCCTCGCCTCAGTGCATGTGCCGACACATTGCACGTCATGTCGGACATGCAGTCGTTGATGCTGATGTTGCCAAAACGCGTGGGCACAGGGAGTTGGCCAATCTTCCACTCCAGCCCCTGATACGACGCCGCGTAGACGCCCTGAAAGCAGGCATCCAGCTTCGTGGGGTGGATCGGGTAGTAGACAGTCTCCTTGACCGTCGAGACAACAGTGGCCGACGAGTACAGACAGGACGAGGATGATCGGAGAGAACGGACTCCTTGGAAACTAGGCCCATAGTCGACCCCAGTCTTGGCTAGGATCTGGTACCATTTGGCAGCATCTATCGAGCGAGTCAGTTCGCGTGAACCGTTGCTACTCTCCGCGGGCCCTCTTCGCCTCGACAAGGAGGATCCGCGTCGGATTCGGCCTGAGCAATGCTCGACCCAGGACACGCCGTTGTGGGAGCTGATTTTGAAGCTGTACCATCCGCCGCACCGCCAAAGCGACGTCATGATCTCGATTGTGTTGTACCGGTCCAGAACCATGGCGTGGTTGAGTTGCAAGTCCTGGATCTGATATCCCGCATCGCCTGCGCTGATCTGACGCGCTGCTTCAATCGCCATTGCGATGTAGCCAGCCGCAGGAAATACTGCACTGCCCGCCACCTTGTGCTCGTAGAGCCAAGGGACATGCTTAAAGAAGAGCACATTGCGCCAAGATGGTTGATCATCTGTACTGAACACATTCCTAGCCCCCAGCAGTTCATGCCGGGGGAATGGCGACTTCTTCCACTCTTTGATGCTGCGAGGCGCGTACACCTTTGACATGGAGTGGTCCCAAGAATACGTCGGCGCATCCGCCAGCACCCGCGCTGTGCCGTCCGGGTCGGTCAGCACATCTAGACGCATTGCCTGGTTCTGCGCAAACATTTTAGTTTCTTTTTAGTTATAATTTATTTACTACTTTTATTTATTTTACCTCTTACGTTTAACTATATTATTTTCTCTATAGGCTTCTATGTAAATACTAAGTTCTCTATTCTTAACTTAGCGTCTATACCTTACTTTTATACTTCTTTCTTTAGTTAACTACTATAACTTAGTTATATAGTTAAGCTAGTAACTTAGCGTAATAAAAAGAAGAAGTAAAGTAATTATAGTAGTAATAATAAACTAGAACTAATACTAAAGCTATAATAGCGCTAAGCTAGTATGCTAGAAAGTAAATTATGTAACGGGTCGAGTCCTATTAAACTGCGCACGCAACTACAACGCGCCCACCGCGCCAAAAAGGCTGGCACAAGATATCAGAGCTGCTGATATCGTTGCGTAGTTGATACATAAGATAGCCACCGCTATCTGTACTGTAGCGGGCTACCTAGCCCGTTACAAATTATAAGTGAAGAAAGATAACCTTCTAAGCTAAGATATTAAGAGGCCTATAGCCTATATAGCTAAGTTCTTATTAGGTTCTAGCGTAAGTTCTATTTATAGATAGTTAACTACGTTAGCTTTAAAGAAGTTTTTATCTTATTTAATTTAGTCTCCTACTTTATTTGGATATACTTTATTATTTATAAAAAAACAATTCATTTAGTATATCTTTTATAAAGTTGGCATAAAAAGAATGTTATTTTAGCTTTATAATTAATAGTAATTAGCGTTTTAGCTATTTGATTATAGTATCTTTGGTATCTAGAATTAAGTCTTAGATTAACTTAGCTATTCTGTTTATTGTGTAAAGGGCTACGCCAGAGAGGCATGACCTACAGGTCACATGGCAGTGAATCACATGACTTTAGTCACGTGACTAAATGACGTGGTTAGTTACGTACGAACAAGCTTAAGTAAGGAGGAAGACTAAAGGTCTGAGCGTTTGTACGAGTAACAACTATAAAAGGAGGGCCCTCTAGATAGTTCTTTTCTGTATCTTTCTTCTTCTGTACAATAGGTGAATGCATACTCGTTAGTTAGGCCTCTCTCGCCCATAACATATTGTCTCTTCTTAACACTCTTCTTATACTAATAGATTACTCTAATAGGCTTATCTAACTAAGGCCTTTTAGATTTAAGAATTAAAGTTAGACTTAATATTAGCTAAAAAAGCTATATTAATCTTACTATACTTAATTAGGTAGCTAGATGGAGAGCTTAAAGGTGCTATAAGCGTTTAATAAGCCTTAAGGATATCTTTATAAGCTCTTATAGTTAGTACTTCTATTATACTATTACGCATAGCAATATACCAAGGTAGAATTATATGATAGTTCTTAGTAGCTAGCTGTAACGATGTTACAACTTCGCCAAGTATTGAGCCAATCCCAGAGCCGGATCGGAGGAAGTACCTGCCGCCCTTCATCAGCCATTCGCCCGAGGTCGGATCCGAATTCGGACCCGACTAGGATAGGTATATATTGAGACACTCCCTGTAGCTAGCTCTGTAGACTTTTGATATCCTTTCGTACAAGGCCTATAGGTGGCTTGTTGAATCTAGGCTCTTTGTGATCCCACGCACTCCCATATGCCTCTGAGTGATCCTACGACCGAAACAGATCCGACCTGCCTTACC
>NW_007359937.1:37590-39801 GCF_000359705.1 Exserohilum turcica Et28A | reverse complement strand
TTTGCTGCTTTGGATGCCGTAAGGTTCCTGTGAGCTATATTCTTGCTTAATTGCTCGTGCAATTCTCGCATTAGTCAAGCTTTGTCGTCTGCTCCAACTGCAATGCTTTTAATATCCTTCGGATCTCGATGAGCAACTGGCTCATATCCGTAGTTCGCGTAGTGCGGAGAGTATTTCGTCGTTGCCGATTTTCTACTATTGTACGCCAATTGTGCTGTCGGCAAGAGCTCAACCCAGTTGTCTTGCAGCTTGTTGGTGTAGAATCGCAAATACTCCTCCAGCGTCTGGTTCGTTCGTTCCGTCTGTCCGTCTGTTTCTAGGTGAAAGCTAGTCGATAGCTTTTTCTTGATTCCCATCTTTGCTAGGAACGTCGACAAATGTTTCGACGTGAACAGCTTATCTCTGTCCGTAATAAATTCCTTAGGTATCCCATGCTCTAATACTAGTGCTTTCTAGACTTCATACGCGCATTTATCTGCCGTAATAGTTTCTTCTGTAGGCACAAACTTGGCTCCTTTAGTCAATCGACATACAATTACTAGGATTGTGTCGCAAAGTCGAGCTGATCCTGGTTCTAACGATTTCGGGAGCTTCACTATGAAGTCCATCGTTACACTACTCCATGGTCGTGTTGGTGGCGGTAAGGGTTGTAACAGGCCGTAGGGCTTATGTCTCTTGGGCTTGTTCTGGTGACATGCCAAATAGTTGCCTAGGACTTCCTGCACCTTCGCTCGCAAGCGTGGTATATCGAACATCCTTTTCAGTCTTCTGACTATTTCGTCTACCGCTGCGTGTCCATATTCTGGGGACTTGTGCAGGGTCTTGATGAGTTCTGTTCTCATATGAGGAGGCACATACGTTCGTGTTCCTTCTCTCAAAGCCGTGAGTTCTATCCCATCGCTAGTTACTTCTAGCGGGTATTCTGGTTCCTGTCGCCATTGCGTGGCTTTCTCTTGCTATTGTTGTTGAAGAGTTGTGACTTAGTGAGCTACTACGCTGACCTTGACTAGGTCAGGCTTGTTATACCTCAAGCTTCCATCAGGCATCTGCCTGAGGACTGCGTTGTATGGCTCCTTGTGTCCTTCTTCTCGTAGGTTGGATCTTCGGCTTAGAGCATCAGCGGCTCCGTTGAGCGATCCCGCTTAGTGCGTTATTTTAAAGTCGAATTGGGCGAGCATTTTGGCCCATCGAACTTGTCGTCAGTTGAGTTTCTTGGTTGTCATGAAACTCGTTAGGTTCTGGTGATCGGTGAATACTTCGATCATGTCTGGGAGACCTAACAGGTACACCTCCCATTGTTCAAAGGCGTCAACTACTCTAAGTAGTTCCTTGTCGTGAACATCGTAGTTTAGTTCTGCTCCTAAGAACTTTCGTGAATGGTAGAACACTAGTCTCCATTTCCCATCTAGGCACTGCTGTGACAGTACAGCTCCTAGTGCGTAATCGGACGCATCGGTCTCAACTCTGGTTTTCCGTCTTGGATCGTACATCTCCAGTACGGGTGCTTCGAGGAACATCTGCTTTAGTTCTTCAAAGGCTTCCTAACATTCTTTGGTCCATTTAAACCCTATATCTTTCTTCGTAATCTCCGTGAGTGGTGTCGTAATCTAGGAGTAATTCCTGATAAACTTTCGGTAGAAGTTCGCAAATCCTAGGAAGGATTGCACGTCCTTAACTATTTTAGGTTTTGGCCATTCCTGTATAGTCTGGGTTTTCTTTGGATTCATCTTAACACCTTCTGTTGAGATAATAAAGCCTAGGAATTCCGTTTCCTGCGTGTGGAATTCACACTTCTCGGCTTGAAGGTATATTATTATTATTATTATTATTGTAGTTTAACGTCCTTTCTCAGCCCAAAGGGCTATAGACGTGCAGGCTTAAGGCCTGCAAGTAACTACGTAGGCTAGAATTTAATCTAGGTACAAATTGAGTAGGTACAATGTAGGGGGTTATCTAAATGAAGGTGAGGCTCGTAGCCTAGTAGTTTTTTTTTTTAGTGAGTAACTCTCTCAGATCTTTCACTTTAAATGAGTCTTCCTCTCAAGTTTTAACGAGTAACTCTCTCAGTCGAATAGGTAGTTTAATGAGTAACTCTCTCATGTGGGTGGACCATAAATATGGTTGTGAGGGGAGAAGGATTCGAACCTTCGATCTTTGCTGACGTGAGACAGCAGAAAATTTTCCAGGCGCTCCACCACTGCGCCATCCCCC
>NW_007359937.1:32788-37570 GCF_000359705.1 Exserohilum turcica Et28A | reverse complement strand
CAGTACAGCTCCTAGTGCGTAATCGGACGCATCGGTCTCAACTCTGGTTTTCCGTCTTGGATCGTACATCTCTAGTACGGGTGCTTCGAGGAACATCTGCTTTAGTTCTTCAAAGGCTTCCTAACATTCTTTGGTCCATTTAAACCCTATATCTTTCTTCGTAATCTCCGTGAGTGGTGTCGTAATCTAGGAGTAATTCCTGATGAACTTTCGGTAGAAGTTCGCAAATCCTAGGAAGGATTGCACGTCCTTAACTATTTTAGGTTTTGGCCATTCCTGTATAGTCTGGGTTTTCTTTGGATTCATCTTAACACCTTCTGTTGAGATAATAAAGCCTAGGAATTCCGTTTCCTGCGTGTGGAATTCACACTTCTCGGCTTGAAGGTATATTATTATTATTATTATTATTGTAGTTTAACGTCCTTTCTCAGCCCAAAGGGCTATAGACGTGCAGGCTTAAGGCCTGCAAGTAACTACGTAGGCTAGAATTTAATCTAGGTACAAATTGAGTAGGTACAATGTAGGGGGTTATCTAAATGAAGGTGAGGCTCGTAGCCTAGTAGTTTTTTTTTTTAGTGAGTAACTCTCTCAGATCTTTCACTTTAAATGAGTCTTCCTCTCAAGTTTTAACGAGTAACTCTCTCAGTCGAATAGGTAGTTTAATGAGTAACTCTCTCATGTGGGTGGACCATAAATATGGTTGTGAGGGGAGAAGGATTCGAACCTTCGATCTTTGCTGACGTGAGACAGCAGAAAATTTTCCAGGCGCTCCACCACTGCGCCATCCCCCCGGCTTGAAGGTATAGCTTATATTCTTTAAGCTTTCGTAAGACCTTCTTGACATGTTCGACATGTTCTTCGAGCGATCCTCTAGAGTACACCAGTACATCGTCTAGGTACGCTGTCGCGAAGATTCCAAGGTATTCGTGGAGAGCGCTGTTGATGACTGATTGAAAGGTTGCCGGCGCATTCGTTAATCCGAACGGCATTACCGTATACTCGAACAGTCCATATTTCGTCTTGAACGCTGTCTTCCATTCGTCTCCTTCCTTGATCCTAATCCGGTAAAATCCCTCCCGGACATCGAACTTCGTGAACCACTTAGCTCCCTAGAGTCGATCCATGAGCTCCGATATGAGTGGTAGTGGGTATCTATTCTTTCGAGTAACCCCGTTCAACCTTCTGTAGTCGACGCACAGTCGCCACTTTCCGTTGGGCTTCTTTACGAACAATATTGGTGAGGCCATCAGGCCTGATCCTGGTCTGATGAATCCTTTCTTCAGATTCTTCCGGAGGTATTCCTTAAGCTCAGCATCGTGCTCGGGCGATATAGGGTACATTCCTCCTAGGCTCAACTTAGCTCCATCTTCGAGGACGATCTCGTGATCCCAGTCCTGATGTTCTGCTAGGTCTGTTGCTTCGTTTTCCTCGAACAGTTCTCGAAACTCATTCGTCTAGTATTCTGTTAGTATCGCCAACTGTGGTACTAGTCCTTCCTTCGTGGTCGCGACCCGTTTCAACCAAATGACTCCTATTCTCTGAGGGTCCTTCACATAGATTCTCATGATCTTATGTGGTGAGATCGTACCTATCCTCCCGTCCTTGGGTGAGCTCTGGATAATCGGGTTCGTCTCTTTTCGTACTCCAGCAACCTTGTGCACAGGTTCTCGGCTGAGTATTGTTTTCTTTTGCCAGTCGATGGCAGGGTTATTGGCTTCCAGCCAGTCGTACCCTATCGGTATGTCTGTTTCTCCTAGATCCATAATACTGATATTCATTTGGCTTCTAGTGTCTGACACCTCTAGTGTCACTAGTTCAGTTTCTAGTCTTATCGTGCCGTTTCCATATGCTATTGGTGTTTCTTCGGCCGATATTACTCGTAACGGATGCCTCCTGTTCCGGTACGGTATTCCGTATTTCTCTACCGCTTTTGGTGAGATCATCGATCGTGCTGCTCCGCTATTGATCAATGCTTTCATCGTGTGTCCGTGTACTCGCGCAGTCACTACCAGTTCCTTTGGTTGACTTTTGGCGTCGTGTACCTTCCTAAGGGTCGTTTTAGGACTGCCTTCACTAGCGTGACCCTGTCCCTGGCGGCTTCCTAGTTTTTTGACGTTCGTCCTTTAGTGGACTTCTTCCTTTCCCGTAGGAAGAATCCCGCGCCGTATTTGGCGTCGTAGTGGGTCCTGCATCGATCCTCGTAGCAGAATCTCTAGTGAATGTTCTGGTGGGGTATTCCTATTGGGGTGTTATCCGTTACCTCCTTTAGCTGTGGACGGGGTTTCTGACTCGTGACTTGGTCGTACCCTAAATGCATCCAGCATTCCTTGGATCCACATTCGTCTGGTGTGAGGGTGCTATGGTAGAAGTTGTCTACCTGTCGAGCATCTCTTCTCTGTTCCTGGTGAAAATTGCAATTGCTCGTGCAATTGATCCAGCATAGCCTTTGGTGTGCTAGTTCTTCCTTTTCTGGTTCGTGAACATAGCATTTTTCGATCATGCATTCCTGGGGTTCTAGGTGCGAGTGGCAACAATCGTCTCCGCCATACCTAGAAGCCTCTCTGGCCCGTGCATGGTGTCTGCATCCTTTCTGACTACAATCTATCCAGTGTAGTTCCTTGTGCTGACTGGGTTTGCGCCTTCGGGGCGTCTTTGGCATCAGTTGTTCGTTCGAAGACTCTTCAAAGTACGGTTGCTCCTGGTGTGCCTGTTCTAAGGCTCTTATCGAGTTTGGTCCAGTTACGGCGATTCTTCCGTATTTGATGATGCAGTCGTTGGCTTGGTGTGCGGCGCTCCCGCATGTCCAACAGTGTCCTTGGTTTAACCGTTGTTGGACATCATCATCTGTGATGGTCCAATCGTTCGGTCTCGGTGGTTCCTAGTTTATCTCTGGTTGGGATGGCTTAGGGACTTCTACGTAGTCCATGTCGTCGGCCATCCGTGCTTCGTCATACAAATCTGCGTCGCTGAGATTATCTTCTGACGTGAGCTCGTGTCTGGGATATGGCGTGGCTAGTTGGATTATCTTGATCTTGACTAGAGCCTGTTTGCTGGTTTCGTTCTTCGGGCAGTCTCTGCGGAAGTGTCCTACTTCGCCGCATTGGAGACATGCTTTGCTGTCGAAACGTTTCTGACGTTCTTCCTTGGAAATACCGTTCTGGTTCGTTCCTCGGGATTTCTTGTCTTTGGATTTTTCCTGGACCTTTCTTGTCATGATGGTGTCGCTATCGTGGTCTTTGGTGTTTTGGTGTTTTTTGGTATTGGCTGCATTTGGCTGGAAGTGCCTCTTCTTCTGTTCACTTCTCTCCCATAACCTATTGTCGATTCTCGTGGCTAGCTCTATTAGAGCTTGCAGCGTTTCCGGTTTGTCGTGGTGTATCAACGCGTCCTTGACGTTTTCCTTCAGTCCACCTTCAAACGTTGTTCGAAGTGGTGCATCGCTCCAGTCTATCCTGGCTTGGAGTTGCTTGAACTCGGCTGTATACGCGGATACCGACTTGGTTTGCCTCAGGCGGGTTATCGCTTTTTCTGCCTGATTTTTGGCGTCTACTTCCCCAAAGATGCGTCCTATCTCTGTCTTGAAGTTCGTCCAACTCTCAAATAAACTTCGGGTTTCCTCCTTAGTTCCCCTTTGGCTAATATTCGCTAGGTAATCCTCCACATAAGGCTGCATCCAGTCTGATGCCTTTCCTTTCATATGCATGTTGGCTGTGAGGATCTTTTCCTGGTCGTTGGGTACTTCGTTGTACTCGCAGTAGAGATCAATGTTGGTGAGGAACGTCCGTAATTCGTTACGACTTCCGTCATACTTCTCGGGTGTTGCTATCTTGGGTTTCCTGGATACCGTTCGTTCATTCGGGGTGGCCATCAGCTGATTCGTGAGCTGATTGATCATGTCCTGCATGCTAGCCATCTGCTGGGCCTGCGCTGCAACTTGCTGAGCATGAGTCGTGGCCTGTCGCCTGAGATCCCGCAATTCCCTTGCGTTGTCTCCTTCTTCGTCGGACTCCTCATCACTGGGGTTCAGCATCTCGTCGTCGATTGCTGGGGCTGGCGCTGGCCCGGGACCCTGGACTGGTCCATTGGCACTGGCCTGAGATTGGGAGTGAGCGTGAGACATTCTGAATCTCGATCGGGCGTACTATTGGTTAAATCCTCCACTCGAATTCGGTGGTGGTCAAAGTGTTACACGGGGTTGGGCTATACTTCTCTAAGTCTCGATCCGGGTTAGGGCGAGGTAGCAGATCAGCGGTAAGCCGTGTGATTGCCGAGTAATTCGTGTGGAAAAGAGTTATGGATGTTAACCAGTAGTAAAGACAATCAATTCTATCTAGGATAGAATAACAAAGTAACAATCTTGTTAAGTGACAAAGCTTGTAAGAAAGTACAGTATAATGAGTTGACCACAACGAGTGTAATAATGAAATCCAACACATTCTTATACCCATCGTGTTCTGTCCTGATGCTCCCTATTCTCCCCATGCCATGGGAGCATTGGGAGCACAATTCTCCCAAGGCCACCCGTGCTCCGGGAGCAGGGCTCTTGGCGGGAGCACGCATCACGTGACCTCAAGCCCCGCGATGATCATTACCTTCTGACGTGGACGTGGTTGGCCTTCAACCTCTCTGTCCCCGTCAAGGAGAGAATCCTTCCTGTTGCTTGTAACAGTTCTAAGCTAAAATACTAGGTAAGCTAGATTAGACATAATCTAGATTTACTTAGTACCCTACCTTAAATTTTATAGGAGCCCTACATAAGCTTAGAGAATTCTATAAGTAAAA
>NW_007359937.1:25269-31827 GCF_000359705.1 Exserohilum turcica Et28A | reverse complement strand
GATAAGGAGCTATCTACTCTGCTTACGTGGTGTTTATTTACTTATCGGAGAAAGGTTATGCCGGAGTATCTGAGCGCGTTGTCTGAGCGCTGCTCGGTCTGAACGTAGTTCAGATGGTGCGCGCGCAGCTTGGCCCGAGATTCCATCGAGGAGCTATCCAAAGGGCGTTCAGCCCGTTACATTAATTAGATTTATAGAATTACTAATTAACTTAATATATAACCTAGAGTCTAAAAGCTTACTATAGCAAAGGAATAGACTATTATATAATACATTCTTAACCTTAACGCGTAAGGATTTGCGCCCTAGCTATATAAGGTAGCAGATATTGCTAATTAATTGCTAGCTGCTTATAGTAGAGTACCTATTAGTAAAAACTAGGCTTAGTGTTATGGGCGAGAGAGGCCTAACTAACGAGTATGCATTCACCTATTGTACAGAAGAAGAAAGATATAGAAAAGAACTATCTAGAGGGCCCTCCTTTTATAGTTATTACTTATATAAACGCTTAGACCTTTAGTCTTCCTTCTTACTTAAGCTTGTTTATATATAGCTAACTACGTTATTTAGTCACGTGACTAAAGTTATGTGATTTACTACTATATGACCTGTAGGTTATACCTCTCTGGCGTAGCCCTTTACAATACTCCCCTCCTTCACCTTGTCTAACATCACGTGCGTATTCCTTAGTCTTCCTTTCCTTTCTCTCTGTCTGTTTACTATTATATATTTAGCGTCTTATATAGTTAAGGTAAAGGCAAATAGTGAAGGTAAGAGAGAGTTAGGCAACAGTGCTATATAGACAACAATAGAACTAGTAGATAACCTAGTAGCCTAGCAGAAGTACAATATAAAAAGGGCTAACTAGCTGCTATTTTAAGAAGAACTAGCAACAGCAATCTAAGGCAACGCAATACTGCAGAGCCTAGACTAGATTAATAGCCTAAGGAAAGCAGACTTAAGAAATCTACTCCTAGGCCAAGACTAACAGCTAAAGCTGCAACTAGAAGCAATTAGAGAAGCAATTACTCTAGTAATACAATAAGCTGTAGATAAAGCTATCCTATAGCTAAGGCAGGGACTAAAGCCTAAGCTATAGTAGAGCTAGGAGCTTACTAAGCTAAGAAGAGACGTGTCCTATTACTAAAGGATATTCTCGCAAAAGCTAAAAGAGACTTCTATGCAAGAAGCTTACCTATATAAGAAGGACTTTCTAGCAGCGCAAAACACCTACTAAAGGGCTATTAAAGAGGCAAAAAAGAAACACTAGAACGATTTTCCAGAGAGAGAAGACCCACAGTCTATCTTTAAAGCAATGGCATATATAAAGGAGCAGCGAGTAGAGAGAATACCTCCTATACAAGAAGAGGCTCTAGAGACTACGTTTAAAGGAAAGTGCAGAGCCTTTAGAAAGGCGCTTTTCCCTCCGCCTCTAACTACCTAGCCGCCTAGCTTCTCGAGCTACAGTGAAGGAAAGTGGGAGTGGCTAATACTATTAATAACTAAACTAGAATAGGCCTGTTCTAGCAAAGTTAAAAGTAGTACACTAGGCCTAGATGCTATTACTTAAGACATTATTACTGCCGCCTTTTAAGCCCAACTAAAGACGCTATTTAAAGCTTACTCTCTACTATTTAACTATAGATACTATCTAACCTGCTAAAAAAGAGCTATAAGGGCAATACTTAAGAAACTGTCTAAGCTAGACTATTCTCTCCTAAAGGCCTATAGAGTTATCACACTCTTAAGCGGCCTAGGAAAAGTTATAGAGAGAATTATAGCTAAATAGCTAAGCTGCCTAGTAGAAGTTATAAACCTACTCTACAATTCGTAGATAGAAGGCAGGCTAAAGAAGTTAGCAATAGACGCAGCCCTACTACTAGTAGACTAAGTCTAGCACTAGAGGTAGCAAGAATACATTACCTCTATAGTCTTCTTAGACGTTAAAGGAGCTTTTAACTACGTATCTTATAACTAATTCCTCTAAACGCTAAGAAAGCTAGGCCTCCTAATTAGCCTAATTGCCTAGGCCAAATTCTTTCTCTTGGAGAGGTCTCTAAGACTCGCCTTTGATAGAAAGATGGAAGAATTTAGTAGTATTAACGCTAGCATCCCACAAGGCAGCCTAGTCTCACCAATCTTCTTTCTTATCTATATTAGAGACCTCTTCCTAGAAGTCTAGAACTTCTAGCTATCATACATCGACGATCTCTCTATTACAGCTTCCTTTACTTCACTAAAGAAGAACGCTAAAGTACTAGAGAGAGAAATTTAAAAACTATTTGCTAAAGGCAAAGAGTTAGCAATTAAGTTTGATGCGGCAAAAACAGAGTTTATCCACTTTGCTGCTAAGAAGAAGAGAAAAGAAATAGCCCTTAGGCTACTAAATAACACTATAGTGGAGCCAAAAGACACAGTAAAATAGCTAGGCATCTACCTCGACTACCGGCTATCCTTTAGAGAACACATAGCAGTGCGTGCCAGCCAAGCTAAAGCCGCCTTCTAGAGGATAGGGAGACTAGCAAATATAGAGACAGGCCTCTCTCCCTACGCCATTAGGCAGCTCTACTTAGCATGCGTTACTAGCGTTGCAGACTACGGAGCACTAGTATACTAGCACTCACAAAGCTACGCAACAAAGCTACTCCAACCACTCTATAATCTCGCGTGTAGAAAGGTGCTAGGAGTCTTTAGAACTACTCTATTAATACCTACAAGTGTTAAAGCAAGCCTACTATTACTAGCGATACAGCTAAACGCTACGCTAAGAAACTACGCAACAAGAGCAGCTTAGCTAGCTAAAACCTACCTAATCGCAATAGCTATTGCTAGGCTTTAAGCAACAGACCCCTAGCAAACTAAAAAGCTAGAACCACATAGACAGTTACTCTAGATTACTAACTCAATCCTAACTACCTACAATAGAGAGATAGAGAAGATAATCCCATACAAGTTTAGGCTATAGGATAGTCTTAACTACAAGGTTACAATCTCTAGAAAGACAAAAGAAGAAGAGGCAACTGCACACACAGCCTACATCTAATTAAGGATAGGAGATAACTTTATAGCAATCTACTCTAACGCCTCTAAGATTAAAGAGGGAAAAGGCATAGGAGTAGGCGTAGTAGCTTACAACTCAGCCTAAGAAGAGCTCTACGCTAAGAAGAAGAACATTAGAGATCTCCAACTAGTCTACAATAGAGAGCTAGAGGGGATTACAAGAGCGTTTAAATACGCTGCTAGAAACGCTAGAACAGACTAAAAGATCCACATCTACGCAGACAACTAGGCAGCAATATATAGGCTTAGCAGCCTATTAGATAGCCTAGGCCAACAATAGTTAATTTAATGCCTAAAAGCAGCCAAGACTATTTAATCTAAGAAGGCCAGCATCTATCTCTAGTGGGCACTAGGCCATACATTAGTTGAAGGAAACGAAAGAGCAGACGCGTTAGCAAAGGAAGCAGCCAAAGAAGAGCCAAACTCTACAACAGCAAGCCTCGCCTTTCTAGGCACAGAGACGAGACTACTATAGCTAAGAGATCAAAGCCAAGAGTGGCATAAATATAGAGAAAGAGCCATCTAGGAAAACAAGCATACCTACTCTGCTAGATTTCCCCTTACTTACCCTAAGGCAATCCAAATCCCAAGAGGTACACCAAGGGAAATCTCTAGCGCCTTCTTCTCTCTTAAGCTAGGCCACAGATACTTTAACGCCTATCTAGAGAGAGTGAAAAAGAGAAACTTAAACCTCTGCAATTGTGGGAGAGTACAGACACTAGATCACCTTCTCCTATACTGCTAGCACTATAACATAGAAAGGCAAGCGCTAAAAGCAACTCTTCGCGAGAACTACCTAACAATCCAACTACTCCTTTACACTAGCAAAGGCAGAGAGGCTACTTTAGCTTTTATTGCTAAAACTAGAGTAGGGACTAGAGGCTGGCATCTAGGCCAAGAACAAGATAACTAAAAATAAGCGAGAACAGAGAGACACTACCTAAAACTAATAATAACTAACAAACTTTCTTAAGTTACTTTCCTTAGCCCTGAAGAGCTCGCTAGAAGACAGCCCTGCTGTCTAACATCTCTTCCCGTTTACTAAACTGCTCCTCAGCAACTAGAGTCTGCTTTAAGCGCAGCTAGAAGCGACTAAACTATAGCACAATAGTAGTACTATACAGAGAACACTCTCACTTTAAACAAATTGTACCTAGAACGGCCTCTGGCCAAAGTCTTACATAGTCACTAACTGCAGATAGACTCTAATGGAATAATAATAATAATAATAATAATAATAATAAGGAAGTGACTATAATAAGAGAAAAGTTAAAGCTAAAGGGATAGAGGAAACAAGCAGTAGGTAGGGGAAGAAGAGTATTTATGCTCGCTAGACAGCGTTTGTTAGATAGAGAAGAGCAGTCTGTAGTGGTCTAAGCTAGTTTCTGTTATAACTTGCCAGTCTTTAACTTTATTAGCTATGTCTAGCGTGGCAAGTGATAGGTCTAATACTAGCTCTCTTAATAGGTGCGGCCTAAAGAAGGTCCTAGCACCTAGGGTGTTGAGTAGGCTTAGGTTTTAGTCCTCTATCCAGTCGGCTAGCTCTTAAGCGCCTTAGCTAGTAGTTAGGTATAGCGGATCCCACTAGAGGTGATACTTATTAGCGTTAATAGCTAGTACTATTGCTGCTAGTAGCCTAGTGCTTAGAAGGACTCTTAGGAACGTCTTAGTCCCTAGTAGACTTTTTTTGTTGTACACGTTTACAATATTAAACTTAAAGCTCTGCCCTTTAACAACTACTGCTATAGCGTCTAGGTCAGCTGCTAGTCCCTCTAGTAGAGATGTCTCTGCCTTTGCTGTTCTCAATATATAAAATAGAACCCTTGGGCGGAGACTGTTATCTGCTAGTGGGAGCAGCTGGGTAAATGCTTAGTAGGCAACTAACCTAGCTGCTAAGTAGTTGTTGTTGCTTAATAGGGCAATCTATGGCTTTTAGACTGCAATAATATCAACTTTAAGCTTAACTACTAGTTGTAGCGTTAACTCTGTAGCGTGTAGGCTCTTGTTTAGGTTCACTTGTAGAATCTTAATGTTCTCTAACATAGAGATAGCTGCTAAGGGCCTCTCTTTGTTATAGCTAGAAGGATCTCGCAGTCTTTGCTATTAGCGAAGTAGGGCTTTTTGCAGTTATAGCACTTAGGGAGAGTGTGTCTATATGGCTTTCCTTTTATGCTATAGCTTGAGCAGTTGTGCTAAGCAGTTGTGTGGCTTTCTACGCACAGCTAGCATGCTGCTTAGTTTTAGCACCTACTTGCGTTATAGCTAAAGGCTTGGCAGTTAGAGCACTACGTTGTAGGTGGCGTAGACCTGTATTTCTTAGTTTAGAGAGACTGGCCCAGGATTGTAATCCTACTGCCTATCTTCTTAGCTTCCTCTTCTATCTTAAAGGCAACTACTATAGAGCTAGTCTGCTTGCTCTTCTAGTTCTTTGTTAACTAGTAGGGGTTGCCAATAATAGTTTGTCCTTTGTTGTAGGTTAGGATCTCGTTGTGGAGGACCTAGAGCGATTCAGCTCCTTCAAACGTTGTTAGCACTCTATAGACTACTACCTTAGTCCAGGCTTTAATTAGTTAGGCCTTTTTAACTTAAAGTTAGTTTTACTAGGTGTTAATTTGCTATAGTAGAAATTTGCTAGAGTATCCTTTAGTTGTTGTAATAATAAGGTTGTTCTTTCTGCTAACTAACACCTCTTTAATAACAAGGGCTGTTATGCCTGCCTTCTAGAAAGCTTAATTAATTTTATTCCTAACTATTAGCGGGCTAGTTAACTAGCCTTCTTCTAGCGTTAGAAGCATATAGTAATAAGCGGCTAGCTTCTTTAGGTTAGCTTTCTTCCTTAGCTGTACTGTTATCCAGGGCTGGCTTGTTATGTTCTTAGCTGCGATTGTAGCGTATAAGGCCTAGGGCTTTTAAGTTGGTTAGGAAGGAGTAGGAGCTACTATTATAGCTACAGTTGTAGCCTTCTTTACTATTTTTGTTGCCTATTAGGAGGCGTTTGCAAGAGTAGCTAAGTGATAGGCAAGTTTAGCAGACAGTTTGTTAGCAAACTAGTTTACTACTCTACCTTTCTTAGTGTAGTCTCTAAAGACGTCTAGTAACTCTAGGAGCTTATCTTAGGCCACATGAGATTTAGCCATAGCTGACGCTTAGAGAATCAGGTCTCTCGCCTAGTAGATGGCCTGCTCCAAGTTCTTGGCAGTTGGTTTTGGGGTAGAGGAGTTCTAGAAGGGGTTTCTGCCTCTATAGGCAGCCTCTGGCGAGAAGTTGGCTTGGCGCTTTTTTGGTGGTAGGATTGGGATTTCAAAGACGCTCTCTTGGCTGGCTGGTTGTTGGGTAGGAGTGGCTGGGTAGGGGTCCTCTCTGTCCATTTCCCTGTCGATCTGAGCCTCTGGGCCTAGGCTCTCTTGCCTTTGTTCTAGCACTTGGGCTTTAATAGTATCGCTTTCTAGTGGCATTCTGTTGCTAGGGTTCTCTTATTACTAAGTAGACAGCACACAC
>NW_007359937.1:19912-24695 GCF_000359705.1 Exserohilum turcica Et28A | reverse complement strand
AATGAACGAGAGAGTTACTCATTAAAACTACCTAAGTCGAAACTTTTCTTTTATCCCTAAAAGAGCCCGCTGGAGGATTGCTTTGCTTTCTAACATCTCTTTCTGTTATCAAAATGCTTCTTTAGCACTAGGCGTCTAGTAAGCGATAGCTATCGCTTACCTAGACAAAGGCCGAAGCACCACAGACACACTTCAAGCACAAACTCGTATTTGTAAATAAATCTAGTTAGAACGGCCTCGGCCAAAGTCTTACATAGCCTCGAGCTCACTAGACTCTAATGGAACAATAATAATTACTAAGTAGAGTGGTCTGTGTGTTTTTGTTTTAAGTGTAAGACGTGTCTTAACTATCTACTCTTATAGCTTATAGCTCCACAGCGCGCACACTGCACGTCTTAAAACTTGCTATAATTAGTTTCTTGTAAGGGATTTGTATATATTTAACAAAAATTACACCTATTCTAGAAAACTTGACGTTGGTGTTTTTTGATGTAGTCACTTCCTTAAGTCTTCTTATATAATAGCTAATTATAGGATGTAGGCTAATAGCTAGGTTAACGCCTTACGTTTTTACACGAATAGTAGAGTTAACAACACTATTGTTATGGGCGAGAGAGGCCTAACTGACGAGTATGCATTCACCTATTGTACAGAAGAAGAAAGATACAGAAAAGAACTATCTAGAGGGCCCTCCTTTTATAGTTGTTACTCGTACAAACGCTTAGACCTTTAGTCTTCCTCCTTACTTAAGCTTGTTCATACGTAACTAACCACGTTATTTAGTCACGTGACTAAAGTCATGTGATTCACTGCCATGTAACCTGTAGGTCATGCCTCTCTAGCGTAGCCCTTTACAATACTCCCCTCCTTCACCTTGTCCAATATCACGTGCGTATTCCTTAGTCTTCTTTTCCTTTCTCTCCGTCCGTTTGCTATCACATGTTTGGCGTCTCGTATAGTTAAGGTAAAGGCAAATAGTGAAGGTAAGAGAGAGTTAGGCAATGGTGCTATATAGCAAACGCTGTCTGGTGAGCATAAATACTCTTCTTCCCCTGCCTACTGCTTATTTCCTCTATCCCTTTAGCTTTAACTTTTCTCTTATTATAGTCACTTCCTTAAGTCTTCCTGTATAATAGCTAATTGTAGGATGTAGGCCAACGGCTAGGTTAACGCCTTACGTTTCTGCACAAACAGTGGAGTTAACAACACTATTAAGCAGGCAACTGCTTAGATCTTTAACGTTGCTTATTAGTTGCTCACTCGTACGACGCTAGGTGCCATCTAGGCCGCAGCGCCTGTTATTATTAGATAGGTTAACCTTAATAACTACTAGGTCTAGTACATTTTTAACGTGCGGGTTGCTAAGGAGATTTGCTAAGTGTTCGCTGCTGCTCCTATAAGTGTCGCTTTCTTGTCGTACGTTTGAATTTGCTAACTAGTGTAGCCTAAGCTTTGTTAGGTCTTTAACATGTTCTGCTATCTAAGGGGGCTGTTGCTGTATGATGCTACCTTTAGTCCTAGCCTTAGCAGTTATTCGCCTATTGTTGCCCGTACGACGCTCTATGCCCGTCAAATCTTGGGTGGCCAACTCTTATACCTTAAGGCCTTCCTCGTCCATTCACGTAGCGCCCTTAATGCTATATTTTGCGATAACTGTGCGCTAGTCTTAGACAAGGCGAAGGAGTTTACGGCCTTTGCTAGTTGTGTCTCTATCCATAGAGAGTGGGGTGGTGCGTGTAGCAATTGCATCTAGCAGGACCATGGCGCCTGTTGTACGGCAGGAGGAGGGGACGGTTCGTCCGTCTGTACGCCAGCTAAGCGTCGTCTTCTAGGCACTAAGAGGGATCGTTTGGCCTCTAGGGGTAGCGCCAGGTCTCTGTTGCTTATTAAGTAGCTTTCGCCTCTAGCTATTTTGTAGCCGGCCGTTGGGTTTCCGTATAGAGGAAGTTTGGGCGAGCTATTCGTCTAGGGCCTTCGTGTCTTTAAGTGCTGTAGCTGGTTTTTAACTGCCCTCTAGGTAGCCTATCCAAATGACGAGATATTGCAGTTCTCCATTTCGTATTCGTTCGTCTGTGATGCCTTACACGAGCCATTCTAAATAGTCTTATTCTTCTCCATCTTCTTGTACAACGATAGCCGCAGGGCTGCTATCGTCTATTTGTTGTAATGGCAAGGGGTTGTTAGATGCTGGCCTTAGCTTGTCTACATGGAAGGATTTTGTCTCCCAGGGCACCGCGAGTTCTACCCAGTAGGGGTCCCGTACGCAGGCGACTTAGTACTTTCTACTTTTCTAGTCTAGCTTTTTGCTTGTTTAGGTCGTTTATACGTTGCCTAAGTCTAGCTAGACCTAGTCTCCTACTTTGTAAGCAGGCGATAGTTTGCGAGATTTGTTTGCCTGCTTCTCTTGCTCTTGTTAGGCGTACAACATTGCTGAAACTGCCTAGTTTGCCGCATCACTAATCATACGTACTATCTCTTTAGCTGCTATGCTCGCTTCTTAGTTATCTAAGATAGCTTCTTTTTAGGGAAACGGGGTATTATGGTAACCATAGTGGAGAAAGAAGGGGGATACACCTATAGAGGCGTTCGTATAGGAGTTAAGTATAAGTTCTAGAAAAGAGCAAAGCTAAGCCTAATTATCTTAGTTGTAGTTGCAAAAGATCTATACGACTACTTCTATGTCGCTATTAGCTTATTCTATTATTTTGTCTATTTATAGGTAGTAAGCTATAGAGAGATTCCGCTAAATATTTAGCAGCTTATAGATGTTTTCCTATAGTTAGCTTGCGAACTAGAGGCTATAGTTGGACGTGATAGACTATAGAAGGCTATAGTAGTGGTAGACTTCTCGTACGAAAGCCTAAGCAACGTCTATTATCTTAATCTTATTTTTAGAGACTAGTATAATGCCTTTCCCTAATTAGTTCTTTACTACTATTAAGTTTGTGTTTCTAAGAAAGTTAAGAAGGCCTATAATAAAATTAACTATAAGGTGCTACTACGTATAACTAGGCATAGGTAAAGGCTTTAAGTAACTAAACTTTCTATCCTACTAGGGAGTGCTTTTATAGCATAGCTTATAGTTCTATATGAAGCGTTATATGTTATTACTTATGTAAGGCTAGTACTATTCTTATACAATAATCCAATAGGTCTCTTCTTGTCTAGGATATATAGTTAGAAGAGATAGGTAAGCCACTTAGATAACTCCTATGCGTAATAGTTTAAAGTCTAGTACCCACACACGTCCACGCTATTAAAGTTGTTCTTCTTAGTTAATTATATAGTCACTTAGCGAGATAGCAACCTTGCGCGTGCTAGAGAGTGATTGTCTTCCTTCTTATACAGCAGCTAGTACTTCTTAGTAGATAGTGTTATCCTGCGCTGCCTATACCTAATGTTCTCGTACTAAAGCTAGAAGGTCTAGAGGTTAAAGTAGTGTTTCTAACACTAAGGAGGTTCCTTAAGTCTATATAGGTAGTACTAGGACGTAGTCTAGCGTATAAGCTAGGACTAGCATTGTAAATTCATAAGAGGAGGCATGCTCGTCCTCTGCGTCCTTAAGCATATCTTAATCTTAGCAAGATAGCGCGTCTACTCTTATGTTATCCTTGCCTAGACGATAGCGTAACTTTATATTTAGGAACCAAGTAAGCTCTAAGTTCTATTATACGTGGCGTTTAGACAGCTTCTGCTTGTGGGTGAAGTATTCTAAGTTCTTGTAGTCTATAATGACTTTAAACTCTTGTACGCTATAGAGTTTAGCGTCCTATTCCTTTAAGCAGTAGATTACTACTAGTAGTTCCTTATTATTATTATTATTATTATTCTAGTTTAACGTCCTTTTTCAGCCCAAAGGGCTATATAAGACGTGTAGGGTTTTTAGGCCTACAAGTATTTGAGTAGGCTGTTTCTAGCTACAATATTTAGGAGGGGTTTTAACTAAATAAAGGTGAGGCTTATAGCCTATTAGTTGGTAGGTAGGGGTGGGATAGGGTGGGGGAGGTGTATGGCTACCTGTTACAGGTATTACTCCTCGTTTTCTGTGTTTCCCTTGTACAAGGCTTGTGTCCTAGCCTTTGTTTCTTAAATAAAGGTAATAGTTGCTTCTATACCCTCTTTTGTTTAAAGGAGGATAGGTAGTGATAGATCGCCTTTGCAGGCTTCTCTTAGTCCTTTCCTTTTCTCTCTATATAGATTACATCTAAATAGAATATAAGGTAGGTCTTGTATAGACCTATAGTTGCAGGGGCAACTATTAGAATCCACTTTCCCTCTCTTATATAGGTAGTCCCTTAGGTAATAGTGTCCTAGTTTAAGTTAGTAGAAAGCGCTTAAAATCTCTCTTCTAGTATTGCTAGGAATAGCAATTTGCTTTCTTATCTTCTACTTATATTTTGCTGCGTACGTATGTAGATTCTTGCTAGTGGCTTTTTTCCTATACTGTTCAAGTTAGCTTAGCCATTCTCTCTCTCCTAGCTGCTTAATTCGCGAGCTAGTAATAGCTAGGCTAGTTTTGCAGGTAGAAGGAGGGTCTAGCTTAGTAGCTTCTTTAGCTAGGGCGTCTGCTTTTTCGTTCCTAGGGATATCTTGGTGGCCTGGTACCTAGTGAAGGCTAGGGCGTATACCTATCTCCTCTAGTTTCTTTGTTGCCTTTATACATCTAATTTGCCATTCTTGGCCTAGATTATCAGAAGCGGTCTTTAACCTAAGTAGAGCAGCTTAATTATCTGCATAGACTTTAATATACTAAACAGTTCTCTACTAGCTCTATTGTCTTTTT
>NW_007359937.1:17429-19606 GCF_000359705.1 Exserohilum turcica Et28A | reverse complement strand
CAGGCTTCTCTTAGTCCTTTCCTTTCCTCTCTATATAGATTATATCTAAATAGAATATAAGGTAGGTCTTGTATAGACCTATAGTTGCAGGGGCAACTATTAGAATCCACTTTCCCTCTCTTATAAAGGTAGTCCCTTAGGTAATAGTGTCCTAGTTTAAGTTAGTAGAAAGCGCTTAAAATCTCTCTTCTAGTATTGCTAGGAATAGCAATTTGCTTTCTTATCTTCTACTTATATTTTGCTGCGTACGTATGTAGATTCTTGCTAGTGGCTTTTTTCCTATACTGTTCAAGTTAGCTTAGCCATTCTCTCTCTCCTAGCTACTTAATTCGCGAGCTAGTAATAGCTAGGCTAGTTTTGCAGGTAGAAGGAGGGTCTAGCTTAGTAGCTTCTTTAGCTAGGGCGTCTGCTTTTTCGTTCCTAGGGATATCTTGGTGGCCTGGTACCTAGTGAAGGCTAGGGCGTATACCTATCTCCTCTAGTTTCTTTGTTGCCTTTATACATCTAATTTGCCATTCTTGGCCTAGATTATCAGAAGCGGTCTTTAACCTAAGTAGAGCAGCTTAATTATCTGCATAGACTTTAATATCTAAACAGTTCTCTACTAGCTCTATTGCTTTTTCTAGCCTTAAGGTAATACCTTCTAGTTCACTATTATAAACGAGTTGGTTATTTCCTATAGTATATTGTTTTTAGGCTATTTGTGTTGTTCCTAGATAGAATGCAACCCCTACTCCTACACCTTTGCCTTGCTTTGTAGCTAAGGCATTAGAATAGATAGATAGAAGGCTGTTATCTACTAGTTGTTTCTTATAGTTCTTTGCTTCTATATCTTTAGACTCTTTAGATATATAGACCTTATATAGGATATTTAAGTTCTAAGGTGTAAAGGCGTAATGTTGTATCTCCTTAGTGTTTCTAGCACGGACTGTGGAGATAGATCTAGTGATCTGATCTAGTTGTTCCCCTTTATTGCTAGTTATAGCAATATTAATTAGGTGGTTTAGGGCTAGTTTTTGAGCTCTAAAGGCGTATTGTTAGAGAGCGTTGTTTAACCTTACTCTAGGTGGGTAGAGGCCGGCCTCTACCTCACTAGGTATAGTTGGGGAGGTCTTAAATGTGCCTAGAATCTTCCTACACGCTCTATTTTGTAGTATTTGCCTTTGTTTAAGAGCTAGTTGTTGTTGTTTCTAGAAGATCTAACAACCATAGTCTGCTACGCTAGTGATGTAGGCAAGGTATAATTGTCTAAAGGCTCTAGGTGATAGGCCTTTGTTGCTATTTGCTAGTCTGCTTAGCTAAGTAAAGGCTTAGTTTGCCTATTAATTTCTAATAAAGCAGTGATCCTTGAACTTAAGGGCTTTGTTAAAGTAGATGCCTAGCCATCTATTTTGCTGTTTTAGTTAAAAGGTCTCCTAGGTAGGTAGTGTGAGAGAATCTTAATTCTTTTTTAATTTAGTCTAATTTACTAGTTTTGTCTTTATGCTGTCAAATTTGATTGCTAGCTCCTTTGCTAGATTAAAGAGTTTCTAGGTCTCTTTTTCTAGTAATTTAACGTTTTTCTTAATAGCTGTTGTAGATACTAATATCTGTAGATGGTCTATATAAGAAGAGGAGTAGATATTTTCGTTTGTTGTAATTAACTAAAATAGTGGTTTTGTGTAGATCAAAAATAGAATTAGAGAAGCGGGGCTGCCTTGGGGCGTACCAGTGTTTACCTCCTGTAGATCTTCTACTTGGCCATCCAAGGATAGCTCTAGTAGTCTGTTTTCTAGGAAGGATTTGGTCCAGGATAGCAGGCAGCAGGGAAGTCCTTGATCCTTCATATTTTCTAGTAGCTTGTTTTTAGCCACGTGATTAAAGGCTTTTTTTATGTCTAGAAATATAGTTATAGTAGTCCTATGCTTCTTTTTCTAATACTATATATTATTATAAAATAGGAGAGTAGCGTTAATTGCTAATTTCTTTAATCTCCCGCCTAACTAGGTAGGGTGGAGTAAGTCTGTTGTTTCTGCTAGTGCTCCTAATTGTCTTGCAAATAGTCTTTCTAGTACTTTCCTTAGGCAGCTTAAGAGTGAGATAACCCTATATGCCTTTAGGATAGAATAGTCTAGCTTTCTAGGTTTCTTTAGAATAACTCCTTTAGCTTTTCTTTAGCACTTTAGTTAGTAGCTAAA
>NW_007359937.1:13424-16448 GCF_000359705.1 Exserohilum turcica Et28A | reverse complement strand
GTAGAGAAACGGTTTTAGTTGTCTACCCACTCTACTAGATCCTCTGCTTCTTGGTTTAGGATTTTATCCTGTAGGCTCTATCTAGGGTGGTAGGTGTTAAAGTCCCCTAGTATAATTGAGGAGGGTTCTAGAGTCTCTCTAAGTAGGCGCCTTTAGATTGTTGTCTTGTTAAGCCCTTCTTTTAGGCTTTTTTCGTTATAAATGTTATATATATAGATCTTAGTTAAAGAGGAGAGTATTATAATAGCTTGTAGATCGTTGTCGTTGCTAATATAAGGGTTAACCTCTGCGTCTAGGTCTTTTCTAATATAGAAGAGCGTTCTTGGCCTTAACCCCTTATAAGTAGGGAGTATTTAAGTGAAGTCTTGGTGGGCGATTGATCTAGTATTCTCGTAGGTATGTCCCTTTAGTAGCCAGGGTTCCTGTATAGCGATAATCTTGGCGTTTACTTGAATAGCTAGATTTAGAGTGCTCTCTGTAGTAGGGCTACTTCTATTAACATTTATTTGTAGAACTTTTAACATTCTAGTTAGAAGAGGTAGTAGTCCTAGATGTCCTAGCTTATAGGATTTCGCAGTTTTAGCTATTAGCTGCGTAGGGCTTGCTACAATTTACACACTTAAAGATAGTGTGAACGTAAGGCTTGCCTCTGCTTAAACAAGAATTACACTTGTGGAGGCTAGTGTGGTGGGCTTTGCTGTAGATCTAGCAGGCTATTTTAGAGCATTTAGCCTCTAGGTGCCTAAAACCTTGGCATTTAGAGCATTATTTAGAGTTATTAATAACTCTTAGTTTCTCTGCTCTAAGGCTCTGCCCTAGAATATAGAGCTTTCCTCTAATAGCTCTTTAGGCTTCTTATTTTGTAGCAAAAGCTACGCAGGCGGATCTAAAGTTTTAGTTTTCTCTTCTAGATTCTAGTGTTAGCCAGAAGGGGTTACCTACTACCTTTAGGCCTTTATTAAAGATTTTAATTTCCTCTTTTAGGACCTCTAGGCTATAGTTTGTTAGTATTTTGTGGATAACTACTTTGAACTAAGGGGTAATCAGTCGGGCTGCTTTGAACTCTGTGATATCCTTCTAGATCTCTTGGTTTTCTAGAAGGTATTTTGCTAAAAAAGCTAGGGTGGTAGTAACTATTTTATTGCCTTTTGCTAAAAGTGTTACTAAGGCTACTACTAGGGATTGTACTCCTCCCTTTGTTGTAAAGGCTTTGTTAAAGGCGTTTCTAATTTTTAGAGCGTTGAATATAGTAGGTATATTGCTAACTAGAACAATTTAGCGATCTAATAGGCTAGTGGTCTTTTTTTAGTTATCTTTTTAGGTGTTTTTTTCTATATGTTTTTAGTTTTGTTTTTTTGGATATATGTCCAAGGTTGTTCTTAATTACTAGCTGCTACTGTTGCGTAGGAGCTAGGGGGCTAAGCTTAAGGTTAGATAGGCGGGGTATTTAGTTTTTCAAGGCGTCTAACTTTCTCTCTTAGTTCTTTAGAGACGTTAGATAGAGAGGAGATTTAGTCTTCTAGAATTGTAGAGTTTTTCTTGTTTACTCTGCTATTCTCTGTAAAGTCTCTAAAGACTTCTATAAGGTCTAGTAAACTAGTTTGCCTAGTAGGGTTGTTTTTAGCTAGGTTAGCTGCTTGGATTACTAGGTTTATAGCAATCTCTAAGGCCTCCTTAATAGAGGTTGCCTTTGGTGTTTTCCCTACTATAGGGTATCTTGGCACTGCTCCCATAAATGGAGAAAGATTGCTTCTTGTCCTAGTATGGGTAGGCCTAGGTGGTTCTTCTGGTTGCCTGCTAGGGCAGGGCGTAGAGGCCTCCTTAGCCATCTTAATTTCTAGATTATTATCTATTAGTCGTTTGCTTGTGCCTCCAAGGTCCTTTAAGGCTAGTCTTTTTTTGTTATTTTTATTGTTTTGATATGTTTGTGTTTTTTTGCTAAATTTGAGCTTTAATAAGCTCCTGCGTTCCTATTAACCCCTCTAGTCTTGGCATTAGAGCCTAAGCTCTGTGAGAAAATTCTCACAGGCGTGAGAAAACGAAGGAAGGCCTCCTTCTTCTCCCTACTGCGCGCTAGCGCCTTAGCTGCAGGTGTTGAAAGTGCTGTTAGTTGATTCCTCGTGGTCGGTTCTCCTATTATTATTATTATTATTATTATTGTAGTTTAACGTCCTTTCTCAGCCCAAAGGGCTATATAAGACGTGCAGGCTTAAGGCCTGCAAGTAACTACGTAGGCTAGAATTTAATCTAGGTACAAATTGAGTAGGTACAATGTAGGGGGTTATCTAAATGAAGGTGAGGCTCGTAGCCTAGTAGTTTTTTAGTGAGTAACTCTCTCAGATTTTTCACTTTAAATGAGTCTTCCTCTCAAGTTTTAACGAGTAACTCTCTCAGTCGAATAGGTAGTTTAATGAGTAACTCTCTCATGTGGGTGGACCATAAATATGGTTGTGAGGGGAGAAGGATTCGAACCTTCGATCTTTGCTGACGTGAGACAGCAGAAAATTTTCCAGGCGCTCCACCACTGCGCCATCCCCCCAGTCGGTTCTCCTAGATAGCGTGCTTTTCTAGCGGTTTCTAGAAAACTCGAAGTTGGTGTTGGTCTCTTTGCTAAAAGCGCTTAGCTTGCTATGTAATTAGTAACAATACTTATAGAGGAGAATAAGAAGCTACGTGTAGAAGTCTAGCGCCAGCGACAAAAGCAGGACTAGCAGCGTTAATATATTGCTTCTAGTAGAGTGCTCCAAGCCCAAGAGGCTCAGCAGATAGCTGCAGAGGCAGAAAGGGTAGTCATGGGGGGTGACTAGAACCAGGCTGGCGAGCGACGCTAGCGCGCGCCGCCAACGTGTACAAAGTGCCACGTTCAAGGACATACTTAGACTTCATGTAGAGCTAGATAAAGAATAATATCTCTTATTTCTATCTAATATTATTGCGTTGTTGTGGCTCAATGGCGTGGAGCGTCGCATGAGGTTTGGTGGGGTGGCCCACTAACTGATCCGGCCCACTTACTGATCCCGCACG
>NW_007359937.1:3002-10204 GCF_000359705.1 Exserohilum turcica Et28A | reverse complement strand
CCGGAGATCAGAGAGTCCCAACAAGCGTTGCGATACGCCAGCTTGCTAAAAGCGCTCAGCTTGCTATGCAATTAGTAACAATACTTGTAGAGGAGAATAAGAAGCTACGTGCAGAAGTCTAGCGCCAGCGACAAAAGCAGGACTGGTAGCGTCAATATATTGCTTTTGGTGGAGTGCTCCGAGTCCAAGAGGCTTAGTAGATAGCTGCAGAGGCAGAAAGGGTAGTCATGGGGGGTGACTAGAACCAGGCTGGCGAGCGACGCTAGCGCGCGCCGCCAACGTGTACAAAGTGCCACGTTCAAGGACATACTTAGACTTCATGTAGAGCTAGATAAAGAATAATATCTCTTATTTCTATCTAATATTATTGCGTTGTTGTGGCTCAATGGCGTGGAGCGTCGCATGAGGTTTGGTGGGGTGGCCCACTAACTGATCCGGCCCACTTACTGATCCCGCACGTTATAGGGTTAGGGTTAGTAAGCCTGTCACGCATTCGTCAAGCGCATCAATAATTAGGTATATTGTGCTTAAGCTAGCATCTTGCAGCACGCTGAGGAAAATCTCTATTAGGGTGACCCAGGCGTTAGTGTCGTGGAATAAACTTTCACCTGCGCGATCAAGCTTCTTGCGAGTATGAACTAGTTATAATAAGGTAGATTTTTCTCGCCCACTTACTAGCATATGGCTGCAAGACTTCCCATTAGTAATTGAATATAGCCATTATCTCAATGCTTGCCTATTTTAGTGCTTTATCTTTGCTGTACTCTGCACGCAAACACTCCATAGTAGCAACAAAATGCCTTCCGTAATTGACCGTATCTAAATGCATCCTACCCCATGTCTTAACACGTCCGTAGCAACATTTCCATCCTAAGGGGCGTCTATGAATGTACAGATAGTTACACTATATTAGGAGATAGGTGGACGCTTTGGATATCGAGAAATACTTCCTATCACACTAAAAGAGGTGTAATTAGATAAAACTCAAGATTCTTTAGTGAATATCACTTAAGTCGACTCATCTCCAAAAAGAATTGCTATAGTGTTAGGCTTGGCTATTAGTTGTCTTGTTAATGTCGTTTATCAACTCTTTAATAGCATCCCCTCTATATTGGCGGTTATATGGAGCAATTAACCACTTTTAGAGTGGTGTGTAATTAGTTTAAGCAAAATAAAGGAAGGCCGTCTATCTAGCTACATTAACATCCCCCTCTATATAACGAGAACGACTAATGAGACATAGTGTGGCGTTAGAGTATTTATCATCCTTATAGCCTAATTAATTATTCTTAGCATGCAAGGCTACTCGCTACATCGTGTGGGCCTTTAGTTAGGCTAATAACCCTACTCGATCGTGGTAGTGTAAGGTCGACCACATGCAGAGCAGCTAGCAGGCAAGAAAGGAGTGAAAATAACATATCATTGAAGAAAGATAAAATAGTAAAAAAGGAGCTAACTAAGGCAAGGACCTAAGGTATTATACCTAAAGGCTAAATCTAGCTACATATTAGCTATTTGCTTGTTTGCTAGGCACTAAGGAGTAGGGCTAGTAGCAAATAGCAGCTAAAGAAACAGGGGAGAAAAGCTAAATCTATAAGACATAGCCAAGAAGGTAAAGAAGATCCATTAAGGTAAGCCTTCTAGGATAGTGTCCTTACACGAGTAGTTATTTATAAAATAAAAATCATAAGAAATAAGAATAAGTAAACTATTATAATAAATCTTAAAATTAAGATGAACATATTCTTTATAACAACACAGGCAAGACGACTTGGATCAGTATCAGCGGGAAGAGTCACTTAGAGGCATATGGGAGTGCATGGTGGACAGCAACCAGGCCTTGATTCAAGTCAACACCTATAGGTCTTGTACGAAAGGATATCAAAAGTCTACAGAGCTAGCTATAGGGAGTGTCTTAATATATACCTATCCTAGTCAGGTCTAAATTTGGATCCAACATCGGGCGAATAGCTGCTGAAGGGCGGCAGGTACTTCCTCCGATCCGGCTCTGGGATTGGCTCAATATGTTATGGGAAGCCAAGGCCTTACCCCATTAGGCTAGCGCCTTGGCTCCCCTGCCTGTATTATAGCTCACCACCTGGGTAGCCTGTAGCCTCACCACTATTGTACGCATACTTGTCTAACTACTTGTCTTGTTCTTGTTGCTTTTGGCTTTGGCATTGCGCCATTGCATCTGGTAGCTGCTCTCTCCATTGATCTGCATTGTGCAGTGCCCCGCTGGCTGCATTGCGCAGCGCCCGAACGCATTGCGCGGACCGGAAAAAGTCAACCTCAGGCACCAGTCGCTGGCCTCGCCGTAGCCATTAGGACCAAGTCCGCACTAGAAACTAACGACTTAACCTATACCTGATTTACAGTGAACCTGTCAGTCGACAGACCCAAGGTCTGTTGAACTGTTTAGAAGGACGTCTATGCCAAAGATTAGCAAACGGGAACTTGCAAATCTAGGCATCGACAGTCAAGACGAGCCTCCACTTCTGCCGCGAAGACAGCAGAGCTCATCAGTACTACAACCTTCATCGCCAGCCGACCCTCCGTCCTCATCGCAAGGCAGACAAAGCCAACGCGGTAAAGGCAAGGGTGCCACTCCCCAAAGTGCAAGGGCTAAGCGGTCGCTGGAAGTCACAGGTGAACCCTGTCAAGACCGGGAAGAGGCGGCCGCCAACCAAGGCAGCAGGGAGCCAACCGAGAGTCGGGAGCTACCCGGCGCCTTTCCTGACCCAAGTTCAGGACACCCAACCACCTCCCCGTCTCGTTCCCTACCCCAACCCACACCCCATCCCACTCCCCACATCCCATCTCCCTCCCCACTTACATACCAGCCACCCCACTACTCATCAGAACCCATAGACATCCCCAGCACTGATCCCGTATCTGAGCACCAGCACTCTTGTATCCCCCGCCCCAGCCCAGCCCAATCCCCCAGCTCCTCCCCTAGTTCTTCTGATACACACTTGGTCGTGGAAGAGCCTCCTCGCTTTCCTATAAATCCAGTCAGATACGTGGAACTCCCTTTTAATCCCCCAAGACTACGCCTACCCCTTCGGACAATCACATCGGACATGTCGTCAGTCAGGACGGCAGCCCACCCTCAAGGGGAGCGGTACTCGCTTAACCAATACCGGAGAGACGCCATAATTCTACTTAAGATGAATTAGAGACAAAACCAAGGAGAGGTACTCCCAGGTCTTAAACAACGCGTCAAGTTCACGGACGCAGAATTGGCGACGGCCTAGGCAATCCGAAGAATGATGCGCAGACAACACCAAGAGGAGACTCATCAACGCGCACTCGAATACCTAGCAAAACGACCGATTACAATGCAGCACCTGAACGACTGGCGTCGACGATTTGAGAACGGACCAGAAGACGAAGATGAGGACGAGGCCGATCACCCACCCTCTCCACCACCGCCACCTGAACCCCGACAGACGGCGCCTAACCTTCGACCTGTGATACCAAATAACTAGAGAAGGCTAGTACAAACGCCCGCGTTACGCTATCGCACGGAGGAAACCGAAGAAGTGCGACGCGAATTTTCCCCGCCAACGCGATCGCCAGTACGTTTGCCACCACGAGACCATACGCGGTATGTCCCACCACCTAGACAAATGAGCATGCCAGGATCCCATCGACGAAGCCGTTACAGGCAAGGCGGCCCATCTGACCTATCAAGTTTAGACTCGGGGAGTGACCGGACGCGACGCGGCCATCGACGGCACCACCGACAGCGACAAGACCTTATCTAGCCGTTAGCTGATCTGTTCAGCCAACGACGCTTAAAACCCGAAGAAATGGGCACCTTCGACGGGCACAACACGAGTGTACACCTGTACGTGCGTCAGATCCAGCACCGAGTCCGCCTCTACAGATACCAGCGGGTACTCGAAGTCCTCCCACTCTGCATGAAGGGAGACGCCGTAGATTGGTACAGTTCTTTGTCTGATGGCCAAATACACCGCATGACCACTAGCATCAATAAATGGATTATCGCGCTGCGACACTAATTCCAAAAGGACAATCTGCTTGCCAAAGACGAAGCTAATAGATGTAAACACTCGTTCGAACGAGAATCACTCAACGTGCGACAATACATCACTTACAAGCAGACTATACTCTACAACGCAGGCATTGATAGTTAGAACGAGCTACTCATGATTTAAAAAATCTGGCGCGACCTGGACCCTATTCTGCAGAACGCGGTCACCATCAACCCCTACATAAGTATGGAAGACTTCGTTAGTCTCTGCTACTAGAAGGAATATTCGGCCCGACGCGCTTTTGAGCAACAAAAACATCAAGCTACTAAGCGCCTCCGTTTCGTTGCCCAGGAGATGGCACGGCAACGCCAAGACCTAGAACGACCTTTTGGGACCCGTCCAGCGCTGCAACCCATGTCCACGAACCAGAGATCCCAACAAGAACCACCTTGACTAGCCTTGAAGAGCATTATGGGCAAAGATGCGGAACGCCCACTGATGTATCCATGCTGGCACTGTGGAGGATCACACAAGGACTACCAATGTCCCGACCAACCACCGCGACAAAGATCATTTAGTTAGAAACGTGTTGCATTCATGATAGACCTTATAGACAAATTTAACAATTACAACTTTTTAGACAAAGGAGCAGTTAACTCCGCACACAATGACGAGGACTAGGTCATGCGAAGCGACGACATGAGTCCTAACCCGATGCAAACGGAAAACGAGTAGCAGAGCCACAGAAGGACGACTGCGACTCCGAGGAGAGACAACTTCATACTGTCGTCCCAACAATCCCACCCCCACCAACGGAGACACCCGACATCAATAGTGATACCCCACATGTACTTACTGACACTAAT
The DNA here is from genome assembly GCF_000359705.1 of Exserohilum turcica Et28A. Lineage (NCBI taxonomy): Eukaryota > Fungi > Ascomycota > Dothideomycetes > Pleosporales > Pleosporaceae > Exserohilum > Exserohilum turcicum. The sequence continues at coordinate 5,337 of NW_007359937.1, read as the reverse complement.
CACGCCACCCGCCTCCACAACTCCGTCTTCATTTCAACATTTTAACACGAGAAACCAGCCAAAGCATACATGCAAGCACCGGATCTTACCCCCATAGACTTCGTCCCAGACACCGGCGCTAGAACATCCATTATTAAGCGAAAATACCTTGAACACTACCCAAGAGTGAATATCAAGCAGGCGAGCAAGGATGAACAAATGGAAATAACTGGTATCGGATCGACCGCGATTTTTGCGGAGCATTACATAGAAGACTTCCCCTTGACCATGCAAGCAGTCGATGGCGAAATAATCAGGCTCTACAGACGAGTCTACGTCGTCGACAAGCTGCCAGTCCCATGTATCATCGGCAATAACATACTTAGACTAAACGGAGTCAATATCATGTTTAATGATGTGCTAGGTGATTTTGCGGCACTGCGCATCTAGGGACACTACGTCAAGTTGCATTGCACCCCCGAACCAAGACGTAGGCGTACAGTGATCAGTGCAGCAGCGAACGTGATCGTGCCAGCTGGTACGGGTGTGAAGATCGCCGTCAAAAAACGACGTTTACCCTGAACCACTTCTAGGTACATCCTCACTCTAACCCCTGTCTGCGAACTAGCCAATAATACCTTTGCGTTAACAGGAAATTAATTTCTGAATAGCGATAAGACCTATGTGACATTCGCAAACCTAGGCGAAACCGACATTAAAGTGCATCGTGGACAACAACTGGGCTACCTGGAAATGGCGAGTGTACCAATGCGGAGTGCGGACATTTACCTCTCATTGGACCATCTTTTCCAGGGCCTGCCCATACCCACGGAAGAAGAAGAGCCGGATGACCCACCTACCGGGGCCCCCTTCATCGTCGCACCGCCAGACGACGACACACAAGTGGAAAAAGCAGACGTCAGCACCAAATGGGGTCTAGACTACAAAAGACGCGTGCGATACGTGATCCAAAAACATTCGCGATTGTTCCGCAAAGAATTGGGACGCTTCAACGACGGCATTAAAATGCCCATTCTGTTTGGAGACGGTTGCGACCTATCTAAACTAAAGCAAGCGCCATACTCGCAATCGCTACGGGACAAACGAGCCATTGACGAGGTACTAAACCCACTATGCGAACAAGGACGAATCGTGCCGGTGCCATTGGGACGACCCAGCCTAGTCGCGGCACCAGCTTTTGTGGTCTGGAAAAACCAGAAACCCAGAGTGGTAGTCGACATGCGCAAAGTGAACCAAGCACTCATCCCTGACGCGTACCCATTGCCTAAACAAGACACGATCCTATCCTCCATGGGCGGAGCAATGGTGTTCACATCACTCAATTTCGTCAAAAGCTTCTTCCAGCAGGACATAGCGGAAGAAGACCAGTGGAAAACAGCTTTCGTTACCGCACACCGTGGGCATGAGATGTTCACCGTATCGACCATGGGACTCGCGAACTCGCCAGGGTTTTTCCAGCATCGAATGGAGAACCTATTTGAAAAATACCTGTGGGAATTCGTCCTGGTCTATATCGACGATATCATTATCTTTAGTCAGACACTGGAAGACCACCTTATACATCTCGATCGCGCCCTGACACTGCTCGAAAACGTGGGCGTCACCCTCTCCATCTCGAAGTGTCATTTTGCATATCCTTCAATCTAAGCCCTAACCAATATGAGGCGCGGGTTATCCCATAACCCGCGCCGAAACAGGCTTAGCGTTAGGGTTTCTGCCCGTATCGGGCCATTTTGACCCCCCAAACCCGCGTTGTTTTGACACCCATAAGCCGCACTATTTAGGCTTAGCGTTAGGGTTGACTTAACCCCAAGTACACCCCAATATAGGCCCCAGAGGGTGTCATAGCATATATAGTGACTAAGAAAGTCTGTTGCAGTCTCCCCAATAGCAGTGCGAAACTCGCAGCGTTGTATATACAAGTGTATGGGGTAGTCGCTGCATCTAGGGTTAGGGTTAGGGCTTAACCCCAAGCTAACCCCCAAGTTTAGGGTTACCAAGAAAGTCTCAACAGCATCGCGACACAACAGAACAACGCCCGATGGGGGTATCTTGGAAAGTTTTCTAGATGCCCCCCAGGTATCTCTCTTTTCTATCTTCTACTAGTTGTTGCGTGAGATTCAGACAAGGGCTTGACCCCAGCAACGCTGTTGCTAAGAGAACCGGGGTAACGTCGGACTACTAGTTGCATTAGCACAACAACAAATATATAAAGTAGCGAATTTACTTATACTACTATACTTATAACACTTATATCTAACATTTCATTTAGTTGCGTATACTTTGTCTATTTATCTAGCGAGACTTGACTACAAACGCAAGCGTCTTATGGAGC
>NW_007359937.1:0-1948 GCF_000359705.1 Exserohilum turcica Et28A | reverse complement strand
AGCGGCGCTAGCATGACTACAGAACCCCAAGAGTCAGGCAACGTACGCTAGCTACATGGTCCGATTTGTCTGCTTTTATCTTCGCATCATTGCAGACGAAGAGCATCGGGTAGATGGATATCTAGCAAAGAGGGATCGAGCCGTAGACGCTGACGAGGACAGTGCAAGCGAGGGGGATACCAGCACAAAGAGCGAGTACGACGACAGCGACAGGGAGGGGACAGTGGACAGCAACAACGACGTTGTAGTGGTGCAGAGACAGCTGCGACGAGCTGCACTGGCTAACAAGATGAAGGACGCCCGTGAGCTGTTCAGGTGGAAAGACGATCAGAAGGCGCTGGCAATACGGCTATGGCTTTCGCTGGACGACGGCAATACAGCTGCGCAGACAGACGCGCTACTCAACTCGCTGGCTTCGTTTATTCTCACAGGCTACGGCACCGATGAGTTTTCGAGTAGTTTGGTGCAGTATCTGGCTATGCTAGGCATAGATACACAGACAAACCGCTTGCGTACTGCAAAGAATTTCTTGTACATGCTTGCTGGCGTGGTCTACTGCGTGCGAGTACTAGCAGTAGAAAAGGTGTTGCCCGCAGTTGAGCGTGAGGATCAGACTGAAGAGGACATGGAGCAGTTTTTAGATATGCGAAAGAAGTATCTGGCAGACGGCTCGTTCAGCCCGATAAGTGCTATGATTAGTCTGCTTGCATATGGCAAGCATGCGGCACTCAATGAAGGTAATGCTGGCAACGCGCACTGGTCGAATGACAAGAAGATCTTTTATCTCAGCGGCCGGCCGATTGTCATTGAGCGTTTCCGCAAAATGGCTTAGAGCATGGAGGCTAAGTTGGAGGATAAGTTTTGGCAGCTATGCTGGGTGGACAACACGGCTGAACGCTTTTCGATTGATCTAACGAAGATTCAAGATGATATTACATTCACAACCTGGGGCAAGTCGTTTGTCACGACTGCAGGCAACAATTTGTTAGATAGTCTGGAGTGGCTGCTGACGAGGGCGTCTAGCACAGAGGGCGGCATGCGACTGCAGACGTCAGACGGTCGGTGGAGGATCAAGAAGGTACACGAGTATCTGCGACAGATGGATTGGTTCTTGGAGCTGCTGCTTGGCTGTGTGCATATTGAGTCTGGACAGCCAGCGCGAGGCTTGGAGATTGTGACGATGCGGCACTGCAATGGGCTGCTACAGGACCGCAATATCTTTATTATAGACGGTACTGTGATGACGGTCGTCCGGTATCACAAGTCACAGTCTCAGTAGGACAAGCCAAAGGTGGTTCCGCGCTTTCTGCCGCCGCGCGTAGGGCAGATTATGGCGCTGTACTTGAGCTACTTACAGCCGTTCCGAGAGTTTCTGGTGGTGAGCGTGCTAAATGGTGGCTTAGACGACTACGTGTGGAGTAATAAGCAAGGGGCATGGAATACCAATCGACTTACGAGGGTGCTGAAGCGCAAGACGGGCAAGCGGCTAGGGGTAGAGCTGCACACGCTGGACTACCGTCATACGGCTGTTGGCATTAGGCGAGTCATGGTAGGGGAGTCGTTTGGCAAGGGGTATCAGGACGAGATTGGTGAGATTGATGAGGCGGAGGTGGATGAGGATGAGGAGGACTTGATTGAGCTGCAGAACGCACGAAGCACGGTAATGGGCGTGGGCAACTACAGCGTCTCGATTGATATTGTTAAGCATCTTAGCACGCGGTCAATCGATGCGTTCCGGGCGCTGAGTACTGCTTGGCACCGCTTTTTGGGCGTAGATGGACAGGCTGAAGCAGGCGAGGAGGGTAGGGTACGGCGGAAAAGGCGGATGCGAGAGAGTATCTCAGGGCTGCTGGTAGTCCCGAAAGAGAAGGCCGTTCAGGTGGAAGACGCGCGAGCTGCCGCTGTACAGAGGGCACTGCAGCAGGTGCTGGGGAANCAGGATGTTGGG
>NW_007359936.1:0-3221 GCF_000359705.1 Exserohilum turcica Et28A | reverse complement strand
CTGTCGTCTGTAGGGGCGCGAGGGCGCGCCCCTTATAAGAGCTATCGCTATTGCTTTTTGTATTAGGTAGGCCGCTAAGTATCAGCCTCGCCTAGGGTTAGGTCTTGGCGATCAGCCCTGACTGGTTGGGATCACAGAATCCTGGTGCTCGAGTCCGCACCCGGATTCTGCCATTTATCTGACAGCACTAGGCAGGTAGTAGATAGGTATAGTAGTAGTAGTATTATTATTATTGCTACTACTAGTGCGTGTTTATATATATATATAAGAGAGAGAGAATAGTAGAAGAGTAGGTTCTAGAGCAAGCTATACTATTATACTTTAAGAACTATAAATATATTTTACCAAGACTAGTAATTATAGGCGTAATTAAAAGAAGAGTAAGTAAAAGTAAGTAAAAAGTAACTTAGACAAGAGTGGAATAATAATGCGTAACTTAGTAATATATAAAATTATGATAATAATATTATAAACGTATATATTAAGATTTTATAGCTAGAAAACTAGCTATTTACTAAGAAGAAGGGTAGTATAATGATGTTATAAGCCTTACTAAGTACTAGAGCTAAAGTAAAGTTAGATTAAAACTACTATCTACTATAAGATAATAATACTTACTATCTACGCTATAGTCTTACTCTAAGAACTTAATTCTAATTTAGACTTAACTTTAGCTTATATTAATTTATAATAGTTTTTATAAATAGCTGAGTAAATCTTTAATATCCTTTTATATAAGGCCTATAAGTAGCGTATTAAATCTATGCTCTTTATAATCCTATACACTCCTATATGCCTCTAAGTGATCCTACAACTAAACAGATCCAACCTGCCTTACCTGCGCCGTTACACCCACAAGCCGTGTATACACAATTCACTTTTACATAGTCTATATATATTGTGGAATCCAATACATTCGTAGATTACAGTTGCTTCTGAAGCAAATAAGTGGTGTGTATTTACAACTACTATGTTCAGTATTATTAAGAGGACTGTGGTAAGGGTTAGAGTTAGGGTAAACAATGTTATAGTACAATCCCTAGCAGAAGACTGTAAGGTGCTGAAAGATATTGTATTAATTAAGTGTAGTGTAAGAGAAAAGTCCCCTAGTGTACTTAAAGAAATCTCTCCTAAGCATATACTACTGTAGGAGTAGGCAAAGCCTATTCCTTAACAGTCAGCAGTATTACTGTAGGTAGTCACAGAGAGATAGGGGGATATTGATCTTATGAAGGATAGGCTAGAAGTCAAAGCTTTGTCATCCTATTACAGGATTCCTTACTACTACATAGCTCGTAATAGTAAGCCCTATCACTAGTAGACTTCTTAGTAATGAGTAATACCCCAATTCAATTCGCGCAAAAAGCCAAAATCAAAATCGCAACTGTGTTATAAGGGTTGATTGAATCTGACTGCGTGTCTTCCTTAAACTCTGTAACACCCTATCTCTACTACATAAGCTAGGCATAAGAGAGCGTAATTCATAACACTTATGTGCAATATGCAACAGATGTACCATCCTGATAAGCATATCCCAAGGCGCAATAATTACCATCGTTATTACACTGTCGATCTGCAGCCTAAGCATAGTAAGCGTTGAGTAATTATAGATATAGCTCGATCTAGTAGATAGCTGGTTACTTACACACCACGTGAATCTAGTCTTATCTAGAGTCTGGCACATAGTAACAATTCCTCCCTTGAAACATGTCTACACTTATTAGAATCACTAATCCTATCAGAATCACAGCGAAGATAATAACTTACACCAACATTGTTTGCACTAGCTTGTGGAGCAGCTAGTACAAATGGAAGAAGAGGTATAACTGTAAAGATAAAAGACTTCATGTTTGATATTTGTTCTTGTGTGATACTGTGCTGTGTAGTAAGCTTAAAGCATTGACAGAGATACAAGTAATATATATATATAAACATATTATCTACGCTAACTTAAAAACTTAGTAGAAGCTTGATTCTCTCTATTTACAATAAGGTCATTATGCGATCCTAGCTTGACTGGTCCTACCGAGATTTAGCCCGGATTAGCGGTGAGTTTAATAATCCCGCAGTTATCTTAGTAGCTTGTCCTTCTCTCTATTAACATAGACAGAGACTTATAGGCTATACTACAACTATAGTCTACTAGATATGTTCTAGCAACAATAGTCACTGATATTTTCTAGCTACAAGAGTCACCAGTGTCTTCTTGTTCCAACCAGCAGGAACTGATTCGTTCTAGTCCCAACAGTCACAATTATCTTCCCGTTTTGGCGTTCGGGCGTACCAAGGCTCCGGTCGCTAAAAGCTTAGCAATAAATTGCGTACTTTATCTGTTCCTTCTATTTGTAAACCTAGTGGGCTGTAGGAGCCTGTCTAACTTTACTAATATATTTATTTCTAGAAGTGATACCTAGGTTTGATTCGCGTAAAAGGATAAAATCGTATCATCTGGTCACGACAGTTGCCAATGTCTTCGGGCCGCAGAAGTCACCAGTGTCTTCTAGCCACGATAGTCACTAACATATTCTAGCCACAGTAGTTACCAATATGTTGCGGCCAGAATTTTCACCGTCACTGATATATTCCGGCCCCAACTGGCAGGCCTAACAGCAACAGCATGAACCAGGATCTGAACAATTCCAACTACCACGGCATACAGAACGCAATTTACATGCAACAAGGCATCCAGGCCTCACTGAACAATCAGCACTACCTGCAAGATCCATATAAACAGCTGTTGGGTAGTAAACTGGCACCAAAGTAGAGCGCAGCTTGAGCAGCGGATTGGTGGTCTCTAAGTGGCAGCTGCCGTTGCAGCTGCAGTAGCGATAGCTGTGGTGGTAGGCAGCGGTGGTAGTCGTAGTGGTGGTAGTAGTAGTAGCAGTAGTTGTGACGACGCAATGCAAAAACACCAAAAGCAACCAGGTGGTGGAAACAGGTAGGTACAGAGTACATTGATAATCGTAGTGTTAACTACCGTCTCTGGGCTGAGTACAAGTCTGCTGTCAAGGCGTGATACCCTATCAGGTAGGGCCATAACAGTGGTGGTAGGTAGTGGGCAGTAGTAGTCGATTTTTAGTATTCAGTATTCAGCAGCAGCAATCGTAGTAACTGATTGTGCAAGGATCTACGTTGTAACCCTAACTCTACACTGTCTTCTCAACGAATACCATTCAACTTCCCCCCCTTTTTCTTTCTTTCTTTTTTTTCTTGTTTTCTTT
>NW_007359935.1:0-3225 GCF_000359705.1 Exserohilum turcica Et28A | reverse complement strand
ATGGAATCTCGGTCAAGCAGCAGACGCCAGGTCTTACTCTGCAACCCGGCATCTGTGCGAGGCCTGAGCGGCGCCCAGACGACGCGCTCAGACACTCGGTGCAACCTTTCTCCGACAAGTAAATAAACACCACGCAAGTAGACTCTATAGCTCTCTATCGAATACAACCTCTTGTATACCTCGTAATTGCTCCCTAGAGCGCAGCCCCTTACATTTTATATTTAATCCCAATTAGACATAAGCCTTAGGCAGACTGTCTTCTAACTAAGTTTTAGAGCGTGTTGTTAGTGCGAGCTAGTAACACGGAGTTAGTGCTGCAATAGGTACGAAAGGCCTTTAGTGCAGCGAGAAGGTAGACCGTCGCAAGACAGTACACCTAGGGCAGAGCTTCGCAGGAAGTTCAGCCGTGAGAGACAGTAGGCGATTTAGTCGCCTAAGACCTGTCTAGGAAGTCCTACTGTGTCTTGGAAAGCCAAGCCGTAGGCGCAACGTCGCGTGATAAACTACCTGAAGGCCACTCGGGCCTAGCGTACAGTTAGCTAGAAGCGGACGTTGTAGTGAGAAGTCCTGTCGATCCTCTATCGGATGGGGTGCAGGCCGTGCGATTACTCTTAATTAGAGACGAGATCCCACGAGCGAGACGGCAAGACGCGAGTCTTCCTAGGGACGCGACACGACAGCAGCCAAACGCTGTTTAGAACCAGCTAGAAGAGAAGTACAGCTGAAGGTAAGCCCTACTAGTCCTCACTAACGAGGAGTAGGCCGCAGTTAAGGACTGCGCGAGCGGATCGAAGAGCGACTGGAAGCCCTGCATATTAGCAGGCAAAGAACGAGACGTCTAAAACGAATTAGGCAATGGAGATTAACGTTCCAAACTTGAATGTGGAAGAGCTGGCGGCGTACGCTGCTGCCAAGAACCAGGCAGGAGTATCAGATGAAGAGATCCTGCGCGAAATTACACAAATGCTTAGAGAGGACGGATGGAAGGAGGCAGCAATCAGGCCAACAATTAAAGCGGTCGCCAAACGATCGGCCGTCGTGGGAGGAAAGGGCTCACCAAGGCAAGGAGGCTCGCCGAAGGCCAACCAGGATGCCATGGCCCAGATGATGGAGCTGATGAATTGGTTAACAGCCCAGAACCAGGTGCTAACGGAACGGCTCGTGGCACTCGAGCGTAACCAAGCTAAGGGGCGTTCAGAGTCGTCCTATAGAGCCTTCACGCCTCCCCCAGCAGCAGCCGCAATCGCCGAGCTAGCTGCGCGCAGGAACAAGTTCCCGCACCTAGAACCATTTGATGGAGATCGAACGAAGTACGTAGCGTTTAAATACAAGACTCAAGCTAAGCTCTAGCACGAGTACAAAGGAACTTCGAGCCTCGCTCAGATCGAGTACGTGGTTAGTAGGTGTACAGGCAAGGCAGCGGATGTACTTCTACCCTAGGCAATACAGAACCAGAGTAAACGCCACATTGAAGACCTCTAGAGCTTTATGGACTAGCAGTTTAACGACCCACACTAGAAGTCCAAAGCACTCGATCGCCTTTCAACTCTCAAACAAGGCAAGCTCTTAGTAAGAGACTATCACATGGAGTTTAACCGTCTTAAGATTCAGTCAGGCGAGCAGTTCAGCGAAGCAGCTAAGAAGAGTATGTTCTTAAAGGGCCTTTACACTAAGCTGCAGGAGGCTCTTGCTACGATTGATGAGAATCTATCGTACGAGCAGCTAGTCAATAAGGCAGTAAGAACGTCCAACAACCTCTACTGGGTAGGTCTCGTTAAACTGCGCGCAACGAGCTCCTGGGTGGTAGATCGCCCTACTACGACAACCGCTCAACACGAAGCTAGTCCGGACGTTATAGACTGGGAGCCTTCGAAGGTTAATCAGGCGCGAGAAGCTAGAGGCAAGCCACGACGACCTCCGCCCGACTGCTATCGCTGCGGAGAGCTAGGTCATATCGCGAAATACTGTCAAAACGCCACCTAGGTCAAGAAGGCAAGGCCCGCGCCAAGCAACGTTGGACATAAGCCGCAGGAGGAAGTCGATCAGGTGCCGAGTAGCGACTCGGAAAAAGAGTAGCTCTAGGCCAGAGTCTTGGCCCAGAGCCTCTGAAGATGGATCGGCAGATACGTAGCGAATGGAATCAGTTTCAGCAGAAGCATATGCGTCCCCCACCAATCACCGTAGATCTTATCGTGAACAACGTAGCAAACGCTGTCGCGCTTATAGACTGCGGATGCCTATGCTATACACTAATTAGCAAGAGATTCGCTTACCGCCACCGTCTAGAGCGCTTTCAGATCCCCTCTCAGATAATTGAGGGAGTAAACGGCAAGCTGTTAGAGATTAGCGAGGTCGCCTAATTCTCGTTCAAGATGCATGGGTACGAAGAGACTGCTTATGCATACGTGATGGACTTATCCTCTAGTGAGGACGTGTACTTTGGCAGGGGATGGATAGACCACCAGGACGTATCAGTATCTCCTGCTAAGAAGAGTATTTTTATCCACTCGAAGGGCATTTAAGTAAGGTCAACTAAAGGACGCCTACGAGGAGGAGTTAGCTAAGTTAACGCCACAGCGTTTGCGGCCTTAGTTCGTAGGCATAAGAACGCTCTAAATAGCGTTCAGATCTTCGCCGCGTTGATTGCAGACATCGACAAGGCGCTACAACCAAAGAAGCCCGTAGATGTACGAGCACTGCTACCAACACAGTACCAGGAGTTCTATGAGCTCTTCAACCCGAAGCAAGCAGAGAAGCTTCCACCGCACCAAGGGCCAGGGGTGGACCACAAGATTAAGCTAGAGCCAAAGGATGCTCAGCCACCGTGGGGACCCCTCTATAGCATGTCGCGCAGAGAGCTCCTAGTCCTTAGAAAGGAACTCACATCGCTTCTTAAGAAGGGATTTATCCGCGTAAGCAGCTCGCCAGCCGCAGCGCTAGTATTATTCGCCAAGAAACCTGGAGGAGGGCTCCGACTGTGCATCGATTATCGAGCTCTAAACGCAATTACTAAGAAGGACCGGTACCCGCTACCTCTTATCCAAGAGACACTCAACGGCTTAAGCAAGGCCAAATGGTTCACAAAGTTGGACGTTATCGCAGCCTTCCACAAGATCCGTGTCGCACCAGGCGATGAGTGGAAGACAGCCTTCCGAACAAGATTCGGACTGTTTGAGTGGCTAGTTACCCCCTTTAGCATGGCGAACTCCCTAAGTACTTTTCAAC
>NW_007359934.1:0-3257 GCF_000359705.1 Exserohilum turcica Et28A | reverse complement strand
CGAAAAAAATTAATAGACGAGGCAAGGACTGCGCGGGAGTTGAAGAAAATAGCGAGGGATAAAGAGAGAGAAGTGAGGGCCAAAGAACTCCAGTTAAGACGCGCCCAAAAAGCTCGCGATCGCGCAGTCGCAAACTTCAAAAAAAGCTCGCGATAAGCAAAATATACCTAAACGAAAAGCTTCATCGTCTCAAAAGTCAAAAAAGTCAAAGGGTGGTGGTGATGCAGGCAGCCAAAGTGGTGGTGCGTCTGCATCGTCGGCTGCGCAGCCCACCACCAAAACAACGATGCGCGGCCGCAACATCAAACTGCCAAAGAAATTTGAGTAGATAGGATTGTTTTTTGAACTATTTAGACTACTCCACCAAAAAATCTCGTGATAATAGCTTTTGTATGGTGCTCTACAGCCTCATTTTTGATAGGCGGACATTTTAGTGGTGGTGTTGCATTGTCTGACCCGTTGCACGCATTGACCACCCACACTACGCGTTGCCGATACCCAAACATCTGGGTTTCTCCAACCGCGGACCAGCGCGGCGCCGATGTCAACTCCAAGTAGCGAGTGTACGCAGCCTGTCAGTGATGCGCCCTGGATTACCCCGCTTGTCATCAGGGATCTAGTTAGGCGCTTCCAGTGATAATAACAGGAAACGGCACGGAGATCCACAGCAAGCCGGGCGGGTTGTATCAGTGTTTGCTGGCAGCTGGAATGCACAGTTGCTCAACAGCAAGTGGCTGTGTACCTCATACTTGGGATGTAAGGTTCAGCTGGAGAAGGTGTGCACTGCTTTTGGTGGGCTTGCTACTCTGCCATTACTGGATCGGCAACTGGATGACATTATCGGCTCTTGAGAGGCCGGCTGAGTCGTGTACACGTGTGCGAGGGCGCGAACATGTGCCCAATACCCGACATCTAAGCATCCGTCGTGATATGCTTCATGCATCGGGCTTACCATGCGAGTCCCGTAATGCAGTCCCCTCATACGCCAACTCACCATGCATGATTCTGCGACCAGACGAGGTGCGATTGCTCTAGCGACGTCATACTTACAGGAACAACCGAAACATCTACCACTGTGCTGTTAAAGGCGTGGAGACGTAGGATAACAAGCTGCTATCGGCATTACCGCGGTACTACAAGGCACCCTTGCTACGGGATACGCGATATCATGCCATGGCTGGAGCGGAGCAACCAATTCTCCCACGATCAATGGAGGTGGAGCGGAAGGTGGCGCAACCCGAGGTACTCCGCCATTAGTGCAAACACACCGAGTATCTATGCCTATAACGGTGTTACGACAAGACCCGAGCGTCCGTCACTCAGAGAGTGCCACGGTGATGCTTTGCCTCGATAGTGGTATGTATGTTAAGACGCACGGAACCGCCGGTAGCTAGTACGTACATGCAGGGCGCTACAATTGCTTTGTCGAGCGGACCATGTCTGCCCAGCGCCACTTTTCTTCGAAGCCGCTTATTTGCTGTGCATGCAATAAGCAATTCCATGGTGCTCGGTAAGTTGCCTTGCCGCACCTGAGGCTTCCTCCGTTTGCAGTCACCGCAATCGTCGGCGTCGTCGGCATGGCCGGCAAATTTACAATGGTGTGCGGATGGCTGTTGAATCTCGTTGCCGTGCGGCCAAGAGCTCCGGTGTCAAGATTTACTGCTTCGGAGAGATTGTAAGCTTTGCCCCTCCTGGCTATTGTCTCCTGAGTTGCCACGCAGACTTATTGCCTCTTACCAAGACGCGTCATACGCTGGTCTGCCATGGATACCTTGGTTTGCCGCCTTGAGTTCTCCTTGCTAGTAGCACCAAATCAAGTAAAGCCCTTGCCGATGGGTTACGTTCAGTCGGGGTATCGCCATCCAATGTTACTACTCTGCCGTCTTGCCAGCGACTATCGTCGGTTTCGCATCAAAGTCTTTTGTGGATTATGAATGGCTAGAAATAGGTCGCCAATAACTGCATTGTCTCGGTATCCAACCCGAAAGACGCCTTGTTTGGAGTCTCGCACTAGTCAGCTGTCGGAATCCTTTCAAGACACCAAACCACCATTCCAAGGCCTTCTCTGCCAATGCCAATGCCCACACATGGTGCCGCCTCATGTGGTAATCGGACACGATCAGTCATGGTAATGAGGCAGAGCTGGCTACGACTGAGGCGAGCCTTGTATCACCTGCAGACGGGCTGAAGCGCGCGTTTCTGTGCCGTAACGAGTCTGAACGTATTGTTGCAGACACTGGAGGGCAATACGGGTGTGGCTTGGATGTCATTCAGGTCATGCGCCCTCGCATTTGCTTCTGCCCGACACTCATGGGTCCACGATACGGTCACGCAACAGGAGCCACGACGTAGGGATTTCCGAGCCTCACGATGCGTCCCTTGGCTGTCCTTTTGATGTCTTATTCGAATGCAATAATGGCGCATATTCGGCTCTACGGTGAGTGCTTATAAGCTGGAAAGTGAGGCAAACAGGTACGAGGGGGGGTTGCTGCACAGCGCCGATCGCATTTCCCCCCAAGACATGTGTAGAACACGTGTTGCTTGGATGCAAGTGTAGCGAGCCGAGAAGGGAACAATCACCACGATAGCGGTACGGCGTATGTAAGGGACAGGTGGGGATGCGACGGTGAAGGAGAAATTTTCTTGGGATTTGGGGCGGCGAATGGAAATGGCGTTGGCGGTGAGTGGTGTTGTTATCTTACTAAGGCAATGCAGGTGACGATCTTTGTTTGGCGAAGCGGCCCACTTGATTTTGCTTGTCCGGTGTTTGGTGTCTGGAGAGGGAGACTGGGTGGTGCCACGATTCAATGAATGGAATGAGTCTTTTTTGTTTCTTCCAGTTTCCGTTTCTCGGGTTGGCTTGGTGGGTTTGCAAGAGTGGGAGTAGGAGTATCCAGGGAACCGTTCTCACGCCTGAAGACAGTACAGTCTGAGGAGGAAAGTCCTTGTGTTTGGACATTTGGAATGGAAGTTGGTGAGACTACAAAGCACGAGAGAGATGGTGGTCGAAGATGAGAAGAAGCATTTTCCAGATTGCCTAACGAGTGCTGGGTGTGTACAATGGTTACTATGACTACGATTCCATGATTCACTATATCCAGGTAGTGTTCTTATTAAAGACACGTCATATCCATTAGCATTACTTGGACGGGTATCCAGTTTCTTGGGCGTACTTATACATCATGTCCTGCTCTCTGTCTATCTATCTATCTATCTATCTATCTATCTATCTATCTATCTATCTATCTATCTATCTA
>NW_007359933.1:0-3259 GCF_000359705.1 Exserohilum turcica Et28A | reverse complement strand
ACACTGCACGACGCGCTGCAAGCGCATGTTTTCACTTTGGGTACCCTCCTCTACCATGACTAGGTAAGACACAACCCCACAACTGTGATACAACCTTAACCCAATGCATCTAGGCCATTATACACGCTTAGCTCGGCAACAAGACAATCAGTCAAGCTCAACTTGTTGGTAACAGCAATGACCCACCACCAGTCTCTGGCTATTGGTGGATCGCTCGGCTTGCGTGCGTATCCCTATGTCTCGGTGGCATAGCTGTGGCCGCAAAGAATCAGAGCCCCTTTGTCATTCTTCTTTTGTTATCTATTTCTTTTTCAACATACGTATACTTTATAGGGTTGCCTAAGGATTCAGCAACTTGGCTTGGCCGATACTACTACGTCTTCACATTATTACTATGTGCAGCTCTTGCTGTAGCAATTGCTAATATTATCTGCGAAAACGAGACGATAGGAAAAGTCGCTCAAAGTTCATTCATGGTAAGAGAATCAGGTTCAACCTTTGCTATCACTAACGATATCAAGATATTGAGTTTACTTCATCCAAGACTTGCACATAGCTACTCGAAAATAGCGGACATTGTTAAATCAGCTGTTTCTAAATGGATTCCAAACTTGAACACAAAATGCGCTTTTAGCCGCTTCCGCTGGGGTGGTGGATCAAACCGTGTTCGAGCAGTGGAGCGACTATGGTGGGGGCAACGCAAGATCAAGGGCAATGTCAGTGATCCAGACCACTGCGTGTAAGCAAACTCGCCATATTCAACACATTGAGTTATTCCATTCTCGATTTGCTGGATCCTGTCATCAAGCATAGTGATCGGCCCTTCTGGCGATAGACTGGGGGGATATGTGTGCCACTGAGGAGTGTCTTGCTCACCCATCTTTGGGGGCGGAGTATCGTGGCGCACACCTACAGGGATATCCATTCATTTTTGCCACTCACAATGCCGAAGGGGCTGCATTGGTGCATTAGCTTGCTCTGTCAGTTGACAGGCGTGGCACGGATGCAGTGTCTCTGTCTGTCTTGCGGAGCCCGATCCTGTTTTATAAATCAACAATGTTCTCCCATATCTCCTGTCTCTTCATCTTGATCCCACCCACTTACAATAATTTGGCTTTCGCCTACGAGCTGCGTATACATCATGTTGCCAGAGTTGTGCTGCTTTCTTCTCGCTGTCCAAACAGCTGCCATTCTGGCAAAGTCAGTAGTCGCTTGAATTTACCTAGGCCTCCGTTGAGCTTTCAGTAACCGTATTACTAGATTTTTCGACTATCCAAACCATGCCTGGAAGTCTACTGGGTCTTGCACGCATTGCCCTCACTGTGTGAAGCTTTCACACACAGCCCCTCCGCCGTCACCGCCGTCACCGCCTCCTCCTCCGCCTCCTCCGCCTCCACCTCCGCCTACAGAACTTGGCCCGTCTTCAGACGCCTATGCAAATTGGACTATCAGAAAAGCCGATCTTGATGCTCTATGGTCTGGTAATCTTTCTGTCGACAGTTATCACGCAACAGTCGAGCTCACACCTGCGCAATATAACATTTTTTATGACCAGTCTACTCATTTGCCTTTCCCACACCCAACGAAGATCAACATACTCCAATTTGCAAGCCAGGTTAACGTAAAATTATTGAATGATGACGGTATAACATCCCTTATCGGTAGAGAGGGTTTGTCACATTTCAAGAAACAAGCCACCTCCAAGTACGGGGATATGAAGAAAGCAAGCTCTCTAGAGCATTGGTGGGCATGGAATCTCACTACGTTTTTGAACGAGGAAGTCCGCATAACCATAAAAGAGAAGGAATACAATGGAAAGCTCATCTCTGTCTTTAACAAAGTGGCCTCATGGAACACGTACTTGTGTAGGATCTCTCAGCTTGAGGAAGATTACGAGTTTGGCGTCACATATGATTCTTTGTTGGATGGAACAGTCACTATCGAACGCTGTGGTCCACCAGAGGATTGGGTCGAAAGTACCGCATGATCTTCCTCTTGTTTTCCGAGTTTTCCTTTGTAACTAGCCTGTCTTTACCGTAGTTTTCTGTATGTCCCTATCAATGCACTTGTTCCTACATTGTTCTATGTCCTAAGTTACAGGGCCGTCTTTGCATCTAACCATAACGTGGCAACGCAGATACGTAGCTAAAGTGAGGAGGTGGGACAATCAATGCAGGATGCCGGTCTAGTGATACGTTTCCGGCCCACAATGCCCGTTCCGCGGCATTACCCGATGATCGTTACCCATCACTATCCACAAATTACGTGAAGGGGAGGTATGCAATACGCGTTCATTTACATAAACCTAGCTGCTTTAGGCAGGATTGCTTGTTACTGAATATCCAAGCTTGAAACCTTGCAGAACACATATCGTAGCATTTCAACGCTGGACTGCGTAGCGCCCGCATCCCTCCGGAAGCAGCATCCCAGCCTAGACTAACTAGATTCAGTAGCCGATGCTGTGGCGCTCTTTGCCCTAGGTTTGCTATTGGCTGTGGACACCCCTGTTAGACAGTGTTAAGACGTGCAGAGATGCCGTATCACGTACAGGTGTTTCGATATGAGATAGCACGCGCCATCCGCCAGCTGAATACGTCGTATTGCACCTCAGGGATGTTCTCAGCCCTCAGTTGCGCATTGACACGGTCAAACATCGATGCTAGAACATCGCCAGGGACTGTTGGCCAGCTAACATCTGGATTTTCTTCCACAAGATCATTGATCTCTGCCTTGGTTATGTTCTATTGCTTCAAGTCAGCATGTGCATCTAACGAGTGCGGCTATACAGTTGTACATAAAACCTATCCCACTGGAGCCTGGTATGGCCAGCGCGCATCTGCGCCTCGTGTGTTTTAGCGCCCTTCTTGAGCTCAAATTGCAACATCGCTTAAGTACGGCTCGCGAGCTGACGTTGATGTAGGTTGTCTAGGTTGTCTGGGTCGTCTTGGTGGGCTTGCGCACGACCCGGATGTCGGTGCGGGGGCGAGCTTCGCTGTCACATGCAGTCCGTGCACACGGCATGATCTCTTCCTGAGATCAGCACACCGCATACCACAAGAGAACACGAGCAGGAAGCGCCTCCTTTCCTCCGGGTTTGAGCAGATTCATGCGTCGTTATCTGTTCGTACTCTGTTCAAGGGTTACCTGTTGACGGTTTGCAGCATCCAGCATCCAGCATCGGTCCCACTTCCAGGAAGCGGACTTGCATATCACTGCACATTGAATGTCTGCTAGTAAGAGCTGCCATCTCTAAGCTACT
>NW_007359932.1:0-3301 GCF_000359705.1 Exserohilum turcica Et28A | reverse complement strand
AAGAAAGATACTCTAGGTACTGCTTAATCTATTATGTTAATATGTAGTAAAACAACTATATTGTGGTGGAACTACAGGCTTATAGAGGTGCGCAGGTTTGGTGGGGTGCGGCGCTCGCTTGCCTGCGGCGCTCGCTTGCCACATACGTTATCCACAGTTGCTGCGGAACCTTTGGTATCTGCCTTATCCATGTGTTTGAGTCTGCTCTTAGTAGCAGCTGCATCTTTCTTTCTCAATTTCCATCTGGAGTTCGTATAGCCGACTATATGGGAAAATTGTTCCTTTCTATACACGAGTCCATCAGCATTTTCTCCTTCATAATCTCACTTTTATCCTCCTCCTTTTGCTGGGTCATGGAGGAGTATCTCATATCTCTGTGCTACCTCGACATATTGAGAACCAAAGAAAATAGTTCTGGAGATGGTCCACGGGTTAACTTCGTCACATGTACATATCAGCCGTATTTGGTTCAACGCTTTCAAGGTTAAGAGAGATAAGTGATAAAAAGAAAAGATAGAGTTCCCATTGATTTCAACAATTTGAAGGTAAACAAGTCAGTAGCATAACATGTGAAAATTTTTACTAATAAACTATTCAGCACGTCTACGAATCTTAATTCTCGCCTTAAGGTTAGATGCTAACACGAGTCCAAACGCCGAGACTTTTGTATCAGATGGAGATGAGACTATCTCCCAGTCATATTTCAACAACAAATGTGCCAGAGCTACCTTTGCCTCCTGGGTGACAAAGAAGTGGCCAGCGCAAGCCAATTTTCCATACCCCCAGGCCAGATAGTTAGGCCCCGTGTTGACTATGGGGACATCCCTGGCATCTGGAGATTGCTGATACTTGCGATAAAAGCGCCAGCCATCCCATTTCTGCGCGTTCTCATAGACCCGCTCATCCCACATGCGGTCTACCGAGACTCCCAGGAGAGCCCCCTTTTTTAATAGCGTGCCGTCAGAAAGATACATGTCATCCAGTACCATTCGATTCATGGTGCCTAAGTTTCCTCTGGTTAGGTATTGGATGGAGCTGGCGGGTCATCGGAAAACCAAACTTACAACGCGCAATGGGCTTCATCCGTTGACTCTCTTTCATAACGCTCTCAGTAAGGCGCATACTGTACAAAGCAGATTTGGACCACCCATACGTGCTCTTAGCCTGCTTGATCTCCTCGAGCAGTGGACCTTTGACCTCCGGATTGGCAGCAATATCCAAAATGACCTGCGTGAGAAAGTCGGTCGTCGTGTGAATGGATGATTGTGAAAGCACAAGCTGGCCGATGACTGGGTCATACTCAACGCTTTCATCTTTGGTATCTTGCTCCCACCACTCTACGGCGTTGTTGAAGACGGGTGCAGGAATGCCTTGGCGTAGAGCATCTGCTTTAGTTTTGCGGCGCCTGTCAATGATCTCGTTGACAATCTTGCGAGCTTCCAAGACTTGAGCCCGTAGCTGGCGACACTTGGGAAAGATTCTGTTGACAAGGGGTCTCAGGGGCTTAGGCCAAAGGCGTAGGATTGCTGAAGCAATGTATCCGTTGGTTGTGTACTCTCTTGTGATCTTAAGCCAAGCCTCGTTCCGGGCACCTTCATCGCCAAGGAAAACACGTGCAGACATGCGTGCGATTAGCATCATCACTGTCTCTTTCAGCTGAACCTCGTGCCATTCTAATGTGTTATCCAACCGTTAGCCAGATATGGTGGTTGTTTTGCAACAATTTTACTTACCTCGAGAATCGGTCAAGATGTCTATCAAAGCAGAGTCACATTCGGCAGAGAGAGCCGCTGTTACTTCATCTACCCGTTATCTTAGACGTGATTTACATTAAACCAGATGCAAAAAACCATACCGGGAAAGCTTGAGAGATGCTTGGTTACAATCTCACGGGTATTATGGCCATCGGGGGTTCCTAAGCGGAATCCCTCAAATCCAGGCAGATGGGATTGACTAATCTTGAGAGAAATCAACCTGAGAAAGAGAATCTAGGAAGTCAAATACATAGTTATTGCATACCATATCAATTACTGCTGAGGCATCCAGCCTTGGATCAACGCGAAGCTCTGGAGCATACTTGGCCGGTATCATGGTAAGCTCTCCAAATTCCGTCAAGAGCCGAAAAGGTTTGTCATTCTGGAGACCTTGCTCCACCCAGGTTTTTGCATTCAGAGCAAATCTGACCCTCCCCAAGAGGTTCATCGGGTCGTACCAACTTGGGGGATTTATCAACGGAATTTTACTCGTGTCACTAGACCGTAGAATATAGCGGACAGAAAGCGAGATGATGATTGCCAAGGCGAGACCCGCCAGGCTAGCTTTACTGTTCCAATCATCCATCGTTTTGAGCGATGGATGAATAATCGACTGGTAGAAAGGAGAAGAAAGATTGGCTCACCACTAAATAGGTCAGGAGGAGAGTTATAAGGTCTACCACAGTCGAGTATTTCTCCACATGCCTCCCTGGCAACATTCATGAATAGGTGTTTAGACCGCCCCCTACCGGTGCATGGATACGATTCAGGTGACGCGTCAGTAGATTCATGTGAACCGATTCACAGTACAACAGGGGTAAGTGTTCTAAAACTTAGGGCCGACTTGAGTAAAGAATCAAGTTACATAAGGTACTGTAGTGTGGGTGGTCAATGCGTGCAACGGGTCAGACAATGCAACACCACCACTAAAATGTCCGCCTATCAAAAATGAGGCTGTAGAGCACCATACAAAAGCTATTATCACGAGATTTTTTGGTGGAGTAGTCTAAATAGTTCAAAAAACAATCCTATCTACTCAAATTTCTTTGGCAGTTTGATGTTGCGGCCGCGCATCGTTGTTTTGGTGGTGGGCTGCGCAGCCGACGATGCAGACGCACCACCACTTTGGCTGCCTGCATCACCACCACCCTTTGACTTTTTTGACTTTTGAGACGATGAAGCTTTTCGTTTAGGTATATTTTGCTTATCGCGAGCTTTTTTTGAAGTTGCGACTGCGCGATCGCGAGCTTTTTGGGCGCGTCTTAACTGGAGTTCTTTGGCCCTCACTTCTCTCTCTTTATCCCTCGCTATTTTCTTCAACTCCCGCGCAGTCCTTGCCTCGTCTATTAATTTTTTTCGTAGAGCTATACTAGCAGCTCGTTCCTATTGTTTCTCTTTTTTTTTGGAGTTTTTCAAGCTCTTCTTGGTGTTTTTTTTTGACGTTCTTGAGCTCTCGCATCTTCTATTGTCCTAGGACTCCACACCACCGCCGGAGTATGATACTGCTTGCTTTGCTGGAGCTCTAGAGGCTTCTTTTGCTTCTTTAG
>NW_007359931.1:0-3323 GCF_000359705.1 Exserohilum turcica Et28A | reverse complement strand
GGTATATTTTGCTTATCGCGAGCTTTTTTTGAAGTTGCGACTGCGCGATCGCGAGCTTTTTAGGCGCGTCTTAACTAGAGTTCTTTGGCCCTCACTTCTCTCTCTTTATCCCTCGCTATTTTCTTCAACTCCCGCGCAGTCCTTGCCTCATCTATTAATTTTCTTCGTAGAGCTATACTAGCAGCTCGTTCCTGTTGTTTCTCTTTTTTTTGGAGTTTTTCAAGCTCTTCTTAGTGTTTTTTTTGACGTTCTTGAGCTCTCGCATCTTCTATTGTCCTAGGACTCCACACCACCGCCGGAGTATAATACTGCTTGCTTTGCTGGAGCTCTAGAGGCTTCTTTTGCTTCTTTAGATAATTTTTAATAGCAAGTACTTCTCGTAGATTAGTGTTTTCGTGGTGCAAAATCTTGTTGTTGACCTAGAGTGAAGCAATAGTGTTTTTCACCGCAGAGACTATAACTTTAGCACAACCTATTATAGTTTTGTCTAGAAAATTAGACAGCTCTCTTGCAGTATCCCCATCACTGTGCTCTCCAAGTTCTGGATTAATATCTTGTTATGGTGTTGACTTTTTAAGATATTTAAGCACGGCATTACCATCCTGCAGGTAGACGCCAGTAGCTTAAAAACAGCTTAGTATCTTGTTAGACGTGAACGCCTGTGTCTACGCTGCCTAAAATAACTATAAAAAGTCACTTTTGTGCACCTCTACCAAGCCTTGACTGCGGTGGGACAGACTATTAAGTTCTTTGGTATACGCGCTCGAGAGGGGCTTAAACATGCCAACGTCGAGTGGCTAGAGTTGGTGAGATGAGTGGGGAGGGAGAGTAGCTAGGAGAATCCTTTTAGAGTCACAAAACTCTCGAAAACTTGGAGTCTGATGACTCCTATGACCGTCTAGGATTAGCAACTAATAATCGCGCTTTGCTTTGTCTTTCGTTTAGCGCTAAAACACCTGCTTAAGCTAAGATAGCCCTAGGATATCGTTACTCTAGCCTAAGTCGCTAGTAGCAAAAAACATCTAGTGTTGGGAAGGATCTAGGTGCTCTACCTAGTTGTTTCGAAGTCTAGCTTTGCCCTCAAAGATTATCATAGGCGATATCCAGCTCCTGTTAGCACAAATACAGTCTAAAGTTATTATCCACTCCCTACTGCCGTCTCTAACAGCTGCTTGAACTTTCTTTTCATCCCAAAGTCTCTTAGAGAACACCCTTTTGGTCCTTGAGGTGACACTAAGGAGAAAGCCCTTTTCGTCTATATTATAGATATTTTGTGGCTGGATATTGTATTTCTTGATATAATCGTGAAGTAGACGGAAGTAATTATAGTAATCTTTAAAATCGTCAGCTTTTTTGCAGTTTTAGTCAATGCCGGCGGTGTTTCTAGTGATAATTTTCTCTCTATTCCGCCGAAGAAATCTTGTAACCCAGCTGTTAGATGGCTGTCTTTTTGCAATATTAGCAACATATTTTTTAATTATCTCTTAGGACGGTGGAGTACTACGCTTAGAGAGTTTTTCTATGTGCTAGACAAGGTATTTCTCTTGTTGTGGTTAGAGTAGTCGTCGTGGGTGTGCAGCGGCTGCACGCGACCGCGTTTTGTTCTAGTGGCGACGCGTTAAAGTTGATGCTGCAACACCATATATTTTTGTAGCTGTACGGTTCGAGACTTGTCCTTCTAGACCTTGCGAATTAATTGCCGCAAGCGCTTTTTCGATAGCTGTCATGGTGGTGGAGTTGTGGGGATTTGAAATTGGTGGGTTCTACTGTTGGAGATGCAGGGGGTGTTGCATTGTCTGACCCGTTGCACGCATTGACCACCCACACTAGCCTTAAGAGGGCTAATAAGGCAGCAACAAAGCGTAGGCAGCGTAAAAGGAAGTAGATATAGAAGCAAGAAGTGCTAACAAAGGGAGCTAGTGAGGATCTACTCACTTAGCGCGAGGCTAATCAGCAGATTGCTCATAAAGAGCGTCAAGGAGGAGAGCGATCAGGTGTCAGCCGCCAGGCTCTAGCGCGCTGTAGTAGGTGCAGAGAGACTAGCCATAACTCACGTACATGCAAGAAAGATAGTCTAGATAGTAATTAATCTATTGCGTTAATATCTACTAAAACTAATATAATATAGTAGAGCTATACGCTTATAGAAGTGCGCAAAGTTAGTGAGGTGACCGACTCGCTTGTCTGACCGACTCGCTTATCTATCACGTTAGAATATAAGGTAGGTCTTGTATAGACCTATAGTTGCAGGGGCAACTATTAGAATCTACTTTCCCTCTCTTATATAGGTAGTCTCTTAGGTAATAGTGCTCTAGTTTAAGTTAGTAGAAAGCGCTAGAAATCTCTCTTCTAGTATTGCTAGGAATAGCGATTTGCTTTCTTATCTTCTACTTATATTTTGCTGCGTACGTATGTGGATTCTTGCTAGTGGCTTTTTTCCTATACTGTTCAAGTTAGCTTAGCCATTCTCTCTTTCTTAGCTGCTTAATTCGCGAGCTAGTAATAGCTAGGCTAGTTTTGCTAGTAGAAGGAGGGTCTAGCTTAGTAGCTTCTTTAGCTAGGGCGTCTGCTTTTTCGTTCCTAGGGATATCTTGGTGGCCTAGTACCTAGTAAAGGCTAGGGCGTATACCTATCTCCTCTAGTTTCTTTGTTGCCTTTATATATCTAATTTGCTATTCTTAGCCTAGATTATTAGAAGCAGTCTTTAACCTAAGTAGAGTAGCTTAATTATCTGCATAGACTTTTATATCTAAATAGTTCTCTACTAGCTCTATTGCTTTTTCTAGCCCTAGGGTAATACCTTCTAGTTTACTATTGTAAACTAGTTAGTTATTTCCTATAGTATTGTCAGATAAGCGGCAGAATCCGGGTGCGGACTCGAGCACCAGGATTCTGTGATCCTAGCCAATCAGAGTCAAGCGCCAAGCCCACCCTAGGTAGGGCCGATACATGAGACACAACTGATACCACTGGTGTCGCAGCGACAGCGCTCATAAGGCGGCGCTCCTGCGCGCCGCTGGCGAGGACAGAACAATCAATACAATCAATTTCTCCCATCAATTATCGCAGCTATTCCTCACAGTGACTTAAGTCTATCCTTGATTAGAAAACACCTCACAGTCTGACAAGTATATTGTTCTTAGGCTATTTGTGTTGTTCCTAGATAGAATGCAACCCCTACTCCTACACCTTTGCCTTGCTTTGTAGCTAAGGCATTAGAATAGATAGATAGAAGGCTGTTATCTACTAGTTGTTTCTTGTAGTTCTTTGCTTCTATATCTTTAGGTCTCTTTAGNTATATAAACCTTATATAGATATTTAAG
>NW_007359930.1:0-3324 GCF_000359705.1 Exserohilum turcica Et28A | reverse complement strand
GAGAGCTACTAGAGTCTACTTGCGTGGTGTTTATTTACTTGTCAGAGAAAGGTTGCACCGAGTGTCTGAGCGCGTCGTCTGGGCGCCGCTCAGGCCTCGCACAGATGCCGGGTTGCAGAGTAAGACCTGGCGTCTGCTGCTTGACCGAGATTCCATCGAGGAGCTATCCAAAGGGCGTTCAGCCCGTTACAATACCCCCCTCCTTAGGGTGGTACTGCGTCGCCTCTTCGAAACCCCTCTGGGAGGCGGCCCTCGCTGTCTCGCGCAGCCTCCGTGAATGCTTCCCATTGGTCCACTGCCTCAACGTCCTCTAGTAGTTCTGCTGGTTCGAGCGTCGTTCGGTGGAAACCTTTCCACTTCACCTCGTAGTATAGCTTATGCCCTCTCCCACGACGGCGTACCTCCTCTGCTACAATTTCTTCTACTTCCCATTCATCTTCTCCATCTACCTATAGCGGCTGTGGCTGATAGTCGTCCTGAACCTGGTTTGGGAGCGGATCGTTGCTAGCAAGTTTCAACCTATCAACATGGAAAACAGGGTGTGGGCCTAGGGGCGTGTCTAGTTGGACTGAGTGGCTATTGATTACCTTAACCACTGTGTACTTAGCGTTCTTCTAGTCGAGCTTCTTAGAGCTTCGCCCTGTGCTATACTACTGATTGAGCTTCAGCTATACCTTGTCGCCTACTTGGTAGCTCTGCGCTTCTCTCCGAGTCTTGTTCGCCTGTCTCTCTTGTTCTTGTTGAGCAACTGCTATGCCTGCTTGGGCTAGTTCTATGGCTTGTTGTAGCTTAACCACGATCTCTGCTGCCTTCTGCTTATCTAAAAGCTGTTTAGCTAGTTTCTGCTGTTGCCTTTTATTGTCTAGCTCTAGCTATAGTGGCTCTACTTCGTGCCTATGCTATAAGAAGAACGGTAACATTCTAGTTAACGTTGCGTTTCTACCATTGATCGCGATCTGGGCTATTAGGCAGAGCTGTGCCTAGTTATTCTGAGCCTAGTTTGTGAACGTTTGGATGTAGGTCTCCTAGACGCGGTTTATCCTTTCTGTTACACTGTCTGTCTATAGGTGGTAGGCTGTCGATAGTCTTTATTTGATCTTCAAAAGCTCGCATAGTCTTGTCTATAGTGCACTCACAAACTAGCTGCCTCTATTAGAGGTAATAGCGTCTAGTAGCTAGTAATATGCGACTACACGTTTAATAAACTTTTAAACAACGGTTTCTGTCTTTGTATCTAGGAGCGGTACGAAAATCGCACTCTTACTAAGCTGATTAGTGATTACTATTAAGCTAGTCATGCCCTTACTCTCTGGTAGCCCTTTGACGAAATCTATGGAGATCTTCTTCTAGATCTGGGTGGGTATTGGCAGTGGTTTTAGAAGGCCTTGCGTGCCCTCTCTCTAGGACTTGCTCCGTCCACAAGCGTTGTAGTTTCTAACATATCTCTAGATCGAGTTGGTCATGCCTGGCTAGAAGTAGTCCCTTGCGAGTATCTTGTACGTTAGCTCGCGTCCTAGGTGGCCAGTGACTAATAAGTCGTGTGCGCCGCTGATGATTGCCGTTCGCAATTTGTCGTTGTCTAGCACCCACTTGCGCCCTTAGTAAAACAGGACTCTGCCGTCTGCTAAGCAGTCTTTGATTAAGCACTTTAGGCCTAAGTTCGCAGGGAAACGTCGTTCTTGGTCCTCTACAGCCTTCTTCGCTCCCTAGTAGACCTAATCCTTTGCTGTCGCTTCTTGCTAGAGCTTCTCTAACTCGTTCTGCTCCAACGCTTCTTCGTCTAGTTCTCTAGGAGGTAGTTGGCCTAGTTCTTCTTTAGCTAGGGCAACAGCCTCTTCTTCCTGCTATTAGCTTCGTGTTTTCGTGGCCATTACTAAAATAGCTTCTTCTAGTTCCTCTTCTAGTTCTTCTTCTGCTATCTCCTAATAGGAGTTTGTTGGCTTAAATATTTGCACGAAACGCTTCTGCAAGCGCTCGTCTTCTGCCCCTGCAGGCAGGTCTTATTCTCTTCTTAAGAGCGCGTCGGCTCTCACATTCTGCTTGCCTAGCTGATATAGCAGCTCTAGGTTGTACCTACTAAGTAGAAGCGACTATCTTACCTAGCGCTCGTTTAGCATGCGAGGTTTTATAAAGTACTCTAAGTTCTTGTAATCTATAATTACCTTAAACTTCTTAACTAAACGCAGCTTAGAATCCTATTCCTTAAGGCATTGTACTACCGCGAGCAACTCCTTGTTGTGGATCTCGTAGTTGCACTCGTGCGCGCTATTCTTCCGCGAGAAGAACGCGC
Source organism: Exserohilum turcica Et28A (assembly GCF_000359705.1). NCBI lineage: Eukaryota > Fungi > Ascomycota > Dothideomycetes > Pleosporales > Pleosporaceae > Exserohilum > Exserohilum turcicum. Next base: position 1,034 of record NW_007359930.1, on the reverse strand, counting down.
AAGGCCGTAAGACTCCATCATTGTCGTACTGTGATAGCACCCCGCCCACCGCGTAGCCGCTCGAATCGCACTCGAGCACTGTCTCCCGATCTGGGTCGAACGCCGCCAGCGTGGGCTCTGTAACGAAGATCTCCTTTAGCTTCTTAAAGGCTAACTACTCTTTAGATCCCTATTAGAAGGGGACGTTACCTATAAGCCTAGTGAGGGGTGCGGCTAGCTGCGCAAAGTTCTTAATGAACCTTTAGTAGAAGTTCGCGAACCCTAAGAACGATCTTACTCCCTTTACTGTCTTTAGTGCCTCCCACTCGCGGATTGCGGCTACCTTAGCTAGATCCATGCTTATCCCTTTACCTGCTTTAATAATGAACCTAAGGTACTTAGTTGTCTTAACTTCAAACTCGCACTTCTTGATGTCTACTTGTAGCCCTACGGCTTGCAGCTTGCTAAGCACTTTTTGGACGTGCTCTTGGTGCTGGCGCAGATCGCCATTAGTGTAGATTAGTACGTCGTCCAGGTATGCTAAGCAGAAGTTATCTAGGTGTTCTCTCAAGGTCTAGTTAATGTATTGTTGAAAAGTACTTGGGGAGTTCGCCATGCTAAAGGGGGTAACTAGCCACTTAAATAGTCTAAATCTTGTTTAGAAGGCTGTCTTCTACTTATCGCCTAGTGCGACACGGATCTTGTAGAAGGCTGCAATAACGTCTAACTTTGTAAACTATTTAGCCTTGCTTAAGCTGTTAAGTGTCTCTTAGATGAGGGGTAGCGGGTACTAGTCCTTCTTAGTAATTGCGTTCAGAGCTTAATAATTAATGCACAGTTAGAGCCCTCCTTTAGGTTTCTTGGCGAATAACTAGCCCCACCACAAAGTGCGCGCGACCACAAAGTGCGCGCGACCACAAAGTGCGCGCGCGGCCTCACCAAAACTACCTTAAAAACGAGGCTATAGAGCCACACCAAATAGATATTATCACGATATATTTTGGTGGTGAGATCAATAGGCTTTAATATATATATACAGCTATAGAAATCGAGAC
>NW_007359929.1:0-3345 GCF_000359705.1 Exserohilum turcica Et28A | reverse complement strand
CTAGATTTTCCCCTTGCTTACCCTAAGGCAATCCAAATCTCAAGAGGTACAACAAGGGAATCTCTAGCGCCTTTCTTCTCTCTCAAGCTAAGACCACGGATACTTTAACGCCTACCTAGAGAGAGTGAAAAAAGAGAAACTCAAACCTCTGCGATTGCGGGGAGAGTACAGACACCAGATCACCTTCTCCTATACTGCTGGCACTACAACACAGAAAGGCAAGCGCTAAAAGCAACTCTTTCGCGAGAACTACCTAACAATCCAACTACTCCTCCACACTAGCAAAGGCAAAGAGGCGACTTCAGCTTTCATTGCTAAAACTAGAGTAGGGACTAGAGGCTGGCATCTAGGCCAAGAACAAGATAACTAAAAATAAGCGAGAACAGAGAGACACTACCTAAAACTAATAATAACTAACAAACTTTCTTAAGTTACTTTCCTTAGCCCTAAAGGAGCTCGCTGGAAGACAGCCCTGCTGTCTAACATCTCTTCCTGTTTACTAAACTGCTCTTTAGCAACTAGAGTCTGCTTTAAGCGCAGCTAGAAGCGACTAAACCGCAGCACAATAGCAGTACTATACAGAGAACACTCTCACTTTAAACAAATTGTACCTAGAACGGCCTCTGGCTGAAGTCTTACATAGTCACTGACTGCAGATAGACTCTAATGGAATAATAATAATATTAATAATAATAATAACAGCTCAGCTCAAAGGTGGGAGTTGCGCCAAGAAGGATTGCGCCGAAGGGCCGAGATTAACTAGCCCCACCACAAAGTGCGCGCGCGGCCTCACCAAAACTACCTTAAAAACGAGGCTATAGAGCCACACTAAATAGATATTATCACGATATATTTTAGTGGTGAGATTAATAGGCTTTAATATATATATACAGCTATAGAAATCGAGACGGAGTTCTAATCGCGCGGCCGCGACGCGAGGTTGGAGGTGGTGAGCTTGCAGCACCTCCCTAAGGCTCCTCACCACCTTGAGGCCTCGCGATAGGCTTCTTTTTTTAAGTAGCCTTTGCAGGAGCCATGGAGCTCCTTCTCCTACCCCTTTAAGAAGTTTTAATAGCTTTTTAAAGTTGTTTTGCAGCCTTGCGAGCCGCGATCCTTGAGGCCTTTTCAATAGCCTTCTCCTCCCTCTCCTTCTGCCTCATTAGACTTACTGCAAGCCTCGCCTGACGCCTCTGCTCCTTCTCCCTCGCCCTAACCTGCCTTGTCTCCTTACGCTGTCTTCTCGTATCAGCCTTTTGGAGTTGCAGTTGCTCCTCCTCCTCCTCCTGGAGTTGTAGGCGATCGCGCGCCTCCTTCACCTTCCTTAGAGACCAGAATACAGCTCTACCATGATACTCCTCAGCCTCCTGTAGGGGTAGAGGCTTACCTCGTTTCCTACGTGTTCTCTCATTAACTAGAGCCTCTCTCAGCTTCCTTACTTCATCCTTAAGGAGACTGTTTTAAACCAAACTCGAGTGAAGGACCTAGCTGAGCTTTTTGGCCTGCCTATCGCCCTAATTAGCGACTACCTGACGCAGCAGACGCTCTATCTTCCTCTAATCAGAGGCACTAAGAGCTGAGGAGTCACTATCTGTTACAGGATTAGGTACAGTAAAGCGCTAAAGGATAACTTCTAGGTTAAGAGGCGAGATCCCTGTAGCCTTAAAGGCGTTTAGGATCGTCGTTTCTTTAAAAGAGGCCTGCCAGGCAGCCTAGAAGAGGGGTAAGAAATCCCTCTTACTTATTAAAGTAAGGCCTTAGCTCCTATCTATAAAGGCAGAAACTTCGTTTGAGTACGCTGTTGAGAGAGGCTTAAACATGCTAACGTTAAGAGGCTGCAGCGTGTGGGTTAAGTGAGGAGGATATACTGCGAGGAGGATCTTATGCTTATCACAATACTTAATAAAATCCATTGTAACGTGAGATCCATGGCCATTAAGGACGAGTAATCGATAGGAGGATCGAGCCTTCGCCTTCGTACTACGATTAAACACCTGCTACAGCCACGCGAGGCCTATCTCATTGTTCGTCCATCCAGAAGGTGATGAAGATATTCGAATTTGGTGGATGTCTGGATCAAGGGCCTGCAGCCAGGTGTCCTGTATTGATCCTGAGGCTGATTGATATATGAGGGCAGGCTTAAGGCAAGATCCATCTGCGCAGATACAGGCTAACAGCGTTATCTACTAGCGTGAGCCATCCTGTATCGTAGTCCTCCTTCTTATGCCCTTGTACAAGGCCTTACTAAAGATCTTCCTTAAACGACTTATAATACTAAGCATAAAGCCCTTCTTATCTATATTGTAGATATAACGCGCCTTAACGTGATATTAATTAATTTTATCGCGTAGGAGGCTAAAGTAGAGGTTGTATTTGCTTCTTGAATCTGCTTTGTGGCGACAGTTATTAAGGCCTTTTGCCCACCTTGAGGTAAGTTGATTAGGATAGCGCTAGACAAAGCGACTAGCCTAGTGTACTCCAACCTTAGTCTTGGCGATCTGTAAGGCAAAATTGCGTATTATTGGCTAAGTAGGTGGTAAGCCTCTATCTGTTAGTTGATTGATATAGGCGATTAGGGCCTGCTCCTGCTGTGGGTGGAGGAGCTGCCGTTTTTGGCCACCTATCGCGCGTGAGGCGTGTAGGCCTTAGTGTCTTTAGGTAAGCGTAGATTAAACAATACTATATTTTTTTGCAATATCTATATACGAAAAAGGCTCATTAGGTCCTAGGGCATTAATAGCTGCAAGCGCAGCCTTAATATTAGCCATAGTGGTGGGGATACGACGCGTTGAGGTTGAGGTGGTTGTAAGGCGCGCGCGCACTTTGTGGTCGCGCGCACTTTGTGGTGGGGCTAGTTAGCGTCAGACAGAACTTTTAAAAGGCACCTCCGTATGTGGATGGCTATATCTAGGCTAATGGCACTAGGAGTAGTGAATGAGCGTGGTGAATGGACATGGCAGCGGCCTATGCGACGCTAAAAGCGTGATGCAGGCCGCACTTGTGCATATGATACGAGTACGGAAGCTTTGGCATGACTGCTATATATGTTTCCGCTATATATACGAGTGTTATAGGGGGTTTAGGAGATGGGACACAGGACTAGGCTTGACCGCTTTCTATTGCAGTAACATGCCACGCTATTGAAACAATGCAACCTGTGTGTCGTGTCAGATGCACCACTAAGATGCTACCTTTATTCATTGTTGGCTTCTTTTTAAACTAGGAACAGCATTAATACGAGACGCTAGCTTGCTGATCCTAGTAGAGGTCAGATTATCCACGTGTCTGCTATGTAACGGCGCAGGTAAGGCAGGTCGGATCTGTTTCGGTCGTAGGATCACTCAGAGG
>NW_007359928.1:0-3396 GCF_000359705.1 Exserohilum turcica Et28A | reverse complement strand
CGAGTAGCAGCTGTCGTTTGGCGTTTCGACTTGGTGCTTCTACAGAGGTAACCAGTCTCTGTATCAGCGTTTGGATTTGGTGCCACAGTAGGCGAAGACTGTCTCGGCGTTTCGACTTATTTTGCTATTACAGACCAGAAAACTGTTATAGCGTTTTTGAATTTTGTGCCACAGTAGGCAAAGACTGTCCTGGCGGTTGGATATGGTGCCACAGCGGGATCAGGCTGTCTCGGCGTTTAGATATAGGATTTTTGATTTTTGTTGTTTTATTTAGTGTTTTTAATTGTTTTTAGTTTCGTTTGGTAGTCTCCCTATTAGTTATTAGGGCGGTCTGTGCGTTCTCGAAGATTTTCGCATTTCGAACACGTCGCAAGAATACCGACAATACCCCCTCTAGCACCTCAACGAGAGGGCTGCACACATTAGAGGTGGCGTAAATCGGTTTCTCGCGACGTGTTACCCCTATATCTGATAGAAAATTGACGAGTTTTGATGAAAGATTTCTGCTTAAAAGTTGGTGTGTGTGAGGGCATGACTAGCTTAATAGTAATCACTAATTGGCTTAGTAAGGGTGCGATTTTTGTACCGCTCCTAGATACAAAGATAGAAACTGTTGTTTAAAAGTTCATTAAACGTGTAGTTGCATATCACTAGCTACTAGACGCTATTACCTCTAATAGAGGCAGCTAGTTTGTGAGTGCACTATGGACAAGACTATGCGAGCTTCTGAAGATCAAACGGAGACTGTCGACAGCCTACCACCTATAGATAGATAGTGCAATAGAAAGGATGAATAGCGTTTAGGAGACCTACATCCGAACGTTCACGAACTAGGCTTAGAATGACTAGGCATAGCTCTGCCTAATGGCCTAGATCGCGATCAATGGTAGAAACGCAACGTTGACTGGAATGTTACTATTCTTCTTATAGCATAGGCACGAAGTGGAGCCACTATAGCTAGAGCTAGACAATAAAAGGCAACAGCGGAAACTAGCCGAACAGCTTTTAGATGAGCAGAAGGCAGCAGAGATCGCGGTTAAGCTACAACAAGCCGTAGAACTAGCCCAAGCAGGCATAGCAGTTGCTCAACAAGAACAAGAGAGATAGGCGAACAAGACTCGGAGAGAAGCGCAGAGCTACCGAGTAGGCGACAAGGTATAGCTGAAGCTCGATCAGCAGTACAGCACAAGGCGAAGCTCTAAGAAGCTCGACTGGAAGAACGCTAAGTACACAGTGGTTAAGGTAATCAATAGCTACTTAGTCTAACTAGACACGCCCCTAGGCCCACACCCTGTTTTCTATGTTGATAGGTTGAAACTTGCTAGCAACGATCCGCTCCCAAACTAGGTTCAGGACGACTATTAGCCACAGCCGCTGCAGGTAGATGGAGAAGATGAATAGGAAGTAGAAGAAATTGTAGCAGAGGAGGTACGCCGTCGTGGGAGAGGGCATAAGCTATACTACGAGGTGAAGTGGAAAGGTTTCCACCGAACGACGCTCGAACTAGCAGAACTACTAGAGGACGTTGAGGCAGTGGACCAATGGGAAGCATTCACGGAGGCTGCGCGAGACAGCGAGGGCCGCCTCCTAGAGGGGTTTCGAAGAGGCGACGCAGTACCACCCTAAGGAGGGGGGTATTGTAACGGGCTGAACGCCCTTTGGATAGCTCCTCGATGGAATCTCAGTCAAGCAGCAGACGCCAGGTCTTACTCTGCAACCTGGCATCTGTGCGAGGCCTGAGCGGCGCCCAGACGACGCGCTTAGACACTCGGTGCAACCTTTCTCTGACAAGTAAATAAACACCACGCAAGTAGACTCTATAGCTCTCTATCGAATACAACCTCTTGTATACCTCGCGATTGCTCCCTGGAGCGCAGCCCCTTACACAGAACCCCAAAAGTTAGGCCGTGTACGCTAGCTACATGGTCTAATTTATCTATTTTTATCTTTACGTTATTGCTAATAAAGAGAGTTAGGTTAATTAATATCTAGCATAGAGTGATAGAGCTGTTAATGTAGATAGTGCAAGCGATAGGGGTACTAGCATAGAGAGCGAGTACAGCGACAGCGACAGGGAGGGCACTATTAATAGTAATAACGACGTTGTGGTGGTGCAGAGACAGCCGCGTAGAGCTGCACTAGCTAACAAGATGAAGGATGCCTGTGAGCTATTTCGCTGGAAAGACGATCAGAAGGCGCTAGTAATATAGCTGTAGCTTTTACTAGGCGACGGCAACACAGCTGCGCAGATGAAAGCGCTGCTTAACTCGCTAGCTTCGTTTCTTCTCACAGGCTATGGCATAGATGAGTTTTTAAGTGAGTTAGTGCAGTATCTAGCTGTGCTAGGCATAGACACATAGACAAACCGCTTGCGCACGGCAAAGAATTTCTCGTACATGCTTGCTAGTGTTATCTACTGCGTTTAAGTACTAGCCGTAGAGAAGCTATTGCCCGCAGCTAAGCGTGAGGATTAGATAGAAGCAGACTAGGAGCACTTCTTGGATGTGCGCAAGCAGTATCTAGCAGATAGCTTATTTAGCCTAACCAATATGATACGACGGGACAGCCCTTCCCCGCGCTAGAACCCGCTTAGCGTTAGGGTGGAAAACCAAATCGGGCGAATATTTAAGGGATGCCCCGCGTACCCTGACAGTTATTCCATAGAGAACAAACCTTTGTTCCATTTTTGTGGCCCGCGCTCTTGGTTCGCAGGGGGCTTGTTCCCTAAGATTTGGAACAAACCCTTCTCCTTAGTCGTCAGTTATGGAAAACAGCTGTAATTTAAGTATATGGTACAGATAACTCGCGCGCATCTAACGTACTAGCTTTTATAATACTACAAGAGATATAGCGTAAGTTATTAGATAAAGTCTGGTCGAGAGTTGGTGTTCGTGGGCGTGGCCTGTGCTCACTGAGAGTCGCGCTTAGGGCTTAACCCTAAGTTAACCCTAACTCCATAAATTATTCGACAGAAACCAAGGTTGTATCTATTAGCAGAGGAAGATAATGTAGAAGCGCTAGCTAGAGCTACTTAGGAAAGTTTTCTATCTATATCTCCCTATAGTGATAAGAGGGACTTCTTGAGGGCAATAGTCGCCCTCGCGAATTGCCTCCCTAATGTTATCCTCTCTCCAAACCCCCCTGCGTTATTGCCCTGTGCTTAGTAGTGAGGGTTTCCAGGTGAACCGGGGTAATTTCGGAGTATAATTTAGATGTTAACTCAACATCAAAATGACTTTGCGAATAAACACGAATACACTATCACGTACCAATCACTTTAATCCGGCTGTACGATATTTTGCCTATAACTACGATGTTTAACGTCTTCTCGAGGAGCTTCCTTACTCTCAAGTTGCAGTCTTCTTCGAGCTGAAAAGTTAGAGCAATGATCGACTA
>NW_007359927.1:0-3398 GCF_000359705.1 Exserohilum turcica Et28A | reverse complement strand
TCAGGCGCGAGAAGCTAGAGGCCAAGCCACGACGACCTCCGCCCGACTGCTATCGCTGCGGAGAGCTAGGTCATATCGCGAAATACTGTCAAAACGCCACCCAGGTCAAGAAGGCAAGGCCCGCGCCAAGCAACGTTGGACATAAGCCGCAGGAGGAAGTCGATCAGGTGCCGAGTAGCGACTCGGAAAAAGAGTAGCTCTGGGCCAGAGTCTCGGCCCAGAGCCTCTGAAGATGGATCGGCAGATACGTAGCGAATGGAATCAGTTTTAGCAGAAGCATATGCGTCCCCCACCAATCACTGTAGATCTTATCGTGAACAACGTAGCAAACGCTGTCGCGCTTATAGACTGCGGATGCCTATGCTATGCACTAATTAGCAAGAGATTCGCTTACCGCCACCGTCTAGAGCGCTTTTAGATCCCCTCTTAGATAATTGAGGGAGTGAACAGCAAGCTGTTAGAGATTAGCGAGGTCGCCCGATTCTTGTTCAAGATGCATGGGTACAAAGAGACTGCTTATGCATACGTGATGGACTTGTCCTCTAGTAAGGACGTGTACCTTAGCAGGGGATGGATGGACCACTGGGACGTATCAGTATCTCCTGCTAAGAAGAGTATTTTTATCCACTTGAAGGGCATTTGAGTGAGGTCAACTAAAGGACGCCTACGAGGAGGAGTTAGCTAAGTTAACGCTGTAGCGTTTGCGGCCTTAGTTCGTAGGCATAAGAACGCTCTAAATAGCGTTCAGATCTTCGCCGCGTTAATTGCAGACATCGACAAGGCGCTACAACCAAAGAAGCCCGTAGATGTACGAGCGCTGCTACCAACACAGTACCAGGAGTTCTATGAGCTCTTCAACCCAAAGCAAGCAGAGAAGCTTCCACCGCACCAAGGGCCAGGGGTGGACCACAAGATCAAGCTAGAGCCAAAGGATGCTCAGCCACCGTAGGGACCCCTCTATAGCATGTCGCGCGGAGAGCTCCTAGTCCTTAGAAAGGAACTCACATCGCTTCTTAAGAAGGGATTCATCCGCGTAAGCAGCTCGCCAGCCACAGCGCTAGTATTATTCGCCAAGAAACCTAGAGGAGGGCTCCGACTATGCATCGATTATCGAGCTCTAAACGCAATTACTAAGAAGGACTGGTACCCGCTACCTCTCATCTGAGAGACACTTAACGGCTTAAGCAAGGCTAAATGGTTTACAAAGTTGGACGTTATCGCAGCCTTCTACAAGATCCGTGTCGCACTAGGCGATAAGTAGAAGACAGCCTTCCAAACAAGATTCGGACTGTTTAAGTGGCTAGTTACCCCCTTTAGCATGGCGAACTCCCTAAGTACTTTTTAACGATACATTAACTGGACCTTGAGAGAACACCTAGATAACTTCTGCTTAGCATACCTGGACGACGTACTAATCTACACCGATGGCGATCTGTGCCAGCACCGAGAGCACGTCCGAAAAGTGCTTAGCAAGCTGCAAGCCGCAGGGCTATAGGTGGACATTAAGAAGTGCGAGTTTAAAGTCAAGACAACTAAGTACCTTAGGTTCATTATCGAAGCAGGTAAAGGGATAAGCATGGATCTAGCCAAAGTAGCCGCAATCCGCGAGTGGGAGGCACTAAAGACAGTAAAGGGAGTAAGATCGTTCTTAGGGTTCGCGAACTTCTACTAAAGGTTCATTAAGAACTTCGCGCAGCTAGCCGCACCCCTCACTAGGCTTACAGGTGACGTCCCCTTCTAATGGGGATCTGAAGAGCAGTTAGCCTTTAAGAAGCTAAAGGAGATCTTCGTTATAGAGCCCACGCTGGCGGCGTTCGACCCAGATCGGGAGACAGTGCTCGAGTGCGATTCGAGCGGCTACGCGGTGGGCGGGGTGCTATCACAGTACGACGATGATGGAGTCTTACGGCCTTGCGCGTTCTTCTCGCGGAAGAATAGCGCGCACGAGTGCAACTACAAGATCCACAACAAGGAGTCGCTCGCGGTAGTACGATGCCTTAAGAAATAGGATTCCAAGCTGCGTTTAGTTAAGAAGTTTAAGGTAATTATAGATCACAAGAACTTAGAGTACTTCATAAAACCTCGCATGCTAAACGAGCGCCAGGTGAGATAGTCGCTTCTACTTGGTAGGTACAACCTAGAGCTGCTGTATCGGCCAGGCAAGCAGAATGTGAGAGCCGACGCGCTCTCGAGAAGAGAACAAGACCTGCCTGCAGGGGCAGAAGACGAGCGCTTGCAGAAGCGTTTCGTGCAAATATTTAAGCCAACAAACTCCTATTAGGAGATAGTAGAAGAAGAACTAAAAGAGGAACTAGAAGAAGCCATTTTAGTAATGGCCACGAAAACACGAAGCCAACAGCGGGAAGAAGAGGCTGTTGCCCTAGCTAAAGAAGAACTAGGCCAACTACCTCCTAGAGAACTAGACGAAGAAGCGTTAGAGCAGAACGAGTTAGAGAAGCTCTGGCAAGAAGCAACAGCGAAGAATTAGGTCTACCAGGGAGCGAAGAAGGCCGTAGAGGACCAAGAACGACGTTTTCCTGCGAACTTAGGCCTAAAGTGCTTAATTAAAGACTGCTCAGCGGACGGCGGAGTCCTGTTTTACCGAGGGCGCAAGTGGGTGCCAGACAACGACGAATTGCGAACGGCAATCATCAGCGGCGCATACGACTCATTAGTCACTGGCCACCCAGGACGCGAGCTAACGTACAAGATACTCGCAAGGGACTACTTCTGGCCAGGCATGACCAACTCGATCCGGAGATATGTTAGAAACTGCGACGCTTGTGGACGGAGCAAGTCCTGGAGAGAGGGCACGCAAGGCCTTCTAAAACCACTGCCGATACCCACCCGGATCTGGAAGGAGATCTCCATGGATTTCGTCGAAGGGCTACCAGAGAGTGAGGGCATGACTAGCTTGATGGTAATCACTGATCGGCTCAGTAAGGGTGCGATTTTCGTACCGCTCCCAGATACAAAGACAGAAACTGTCGTTCGAAAGTTCATCGAACGTGTAGTCGCATATCACTGGCTACTAGACGCTATTACCTCTGATAGAGGCAGCTAGTTTGTGAGTGCACTATGGACAAGACTATGCGAGCTTCTGAAGATCAAACGGAGACTGTCGACAGCCTACCACCCACAGACGGACGGTGCAACAGAAAGGATGAACAGCGTCTAGGAGACCTACATCCGAACGTTCACGAACTAGGCTCAGAATGACTAGGCACAGCTCTGCCTAATGGCCCAGATCGCGATCAATGGTAGAAACGCAACGTCGACCAGAATGTCACCGTTCTTCTTACAGCATGGGCACGAAGTGGAGCCGCTGCAGCTAGAGCTAGACAATGAAAGGCAACAGCAGAAACCAGCCGAACAGCTTTCAGATGAGCAGAAGGCAG
>NW_007359926.1:1924972-1927977 GCF_000359705.1 Exserohilum turcica Et28A | reverse complement strand
TACGGAGAGAGCTATGGTGGAAAAAGAGATCCCGAGGTGGAGACCCATTTGCCAGTCTAGTAGAGACTTTACTATATTCTAAACACTTATAGAGCTAGTATAGTCTTATACTATAGTTATAAGAGCTACTCACTTAGTATCTACCTTCTAGCGCGTTATAATAAAGATACTTAAAGATTATTCGCTAGAAATAATGCCTTTTGTAGATAATTTCACGTCTAGTAGGCCTAAGATAGACTATAATAGAGAAGAGTTAATAAAAAGAGTCTAGCGCTACGTCTTAGAGTATATCATATAACTTAACAAAGTCCTAGTGGATATAAGAAGAGCTAGTTGTATAGTCTCTAAAAAGAAGTACTATTTTTTTATAAATTAATTAGAAGTTATAAGTTGTAAGATTAGCCTATAAAGTAGACACTTAAGCTAAATAAAAGTGGCAAAAATACTAGACTAGCTACTATGCTAGAACGTTAGAGAAGTTAAAGGATTTGTTAGTATCTAGGTGTACTATAAATGGTAAGTGTTTTGTTTTATATTTATAGCTAAGCTACTATTCTTACTACTATAAGATAACTAAGAATTATATAGATAGATGCGTAAGATTAGGCAATGCTTCTATTGAAAATAGTAATTACTAGTGCACTAGCGTTCGTTAGTCTAGACTATAAGAATATTTAAGACTTCCCTATATTCCTTATAGTAGATTCTTACGTAGAAGAGGGGAGCGCATATATAGAATAAAACAGAGAAGATAGGAAATAATATCTTATTTAATTTAAAAGCACTCCTTAGTTAGAGAGAGAAACTAAATAGCACTCTATGAAGCTAGAATATTAAGTAGTACTTTAGGCACTAAAGAAATTTTATATATACCTTTATAGGATATACTTTATTATAAAACTAGACGCTGTCATACTAATCACGCAACTGAATTATTCTTTCATAGATAACTTTCAGTCTGCTATAAACTAATAGATCTCTATAATTCTTATATAGGATTTTAATATCAAATATATACTAAGCAAGAAGAATATAGTAGTAGACACTCTATCGCGTCACTCTAAAGCCAAAGGATAGACGCTACTAGTAGAACTAGAAGATGACTTAGACGAATTTATTAAGTACATAATTGGCAATATAGAAATTCTAAAACCTAGAAACAGCGAAAGAATATTGCTATTAGAATACTTAACAGAATTAGAGTAATACGCATAGTTTCTAGTTAACTTGAAAGTACTAAAGCAGATAGAACCTAAAGACTTACCCGCATAAGTAAAATAAGCGCTAAACTTTTCATAAAAGATAAACTATCATACTAGAAAACATTTTACGATATTACTGTTTAAAAAGTAGTAGATAACCTAGACCTCTATACCATAGCTATATAGTATATATATAAGTAGATTAAATACTAAAAAGTAAATAGGGTGTACTTTATACTAGTATAATAATACTAGTAGTAGAATATATATAAATAAGTTTATACAAAGCTTTACATATACAAAGAATGCTAACTACGCTTTTTAAAAAGAAAAGTAGATATACTTACTAACACCTATAGTTTTATACCATGAGAAATAGTAGCTATAGATATAGTGTATATGCCTCTATGCATAAGCAAGAAGTTCTGAATAATTATAAGGGACTACCTAAGTAGTTAGCTAAATGTAAGAGCACTTATAAATAATACGTTAAACACTATCATATAGTTTATTTATAAAGATATTATCTATTAATAAAGTATAATAAGAAAACTAATAATAGATAGTAGCTTAGATTTTGCAAAGGTAATTAAAGCCCTATCTTCTATTTACTATATTAAAAGAGTATAAGCGTTTAAGTATAACTCTTAATTGATAAAGAAGATAAAAGAAGGCTACAAACTAATTATAAATACACTAGCAAAAATACTAGGCCTATAAGTACTACACTTAGCAATAGTACTATAGATAGACTGAATTCTAACGTAAGAATAGATAGGTTACTCTCTATTCTAATTATTAATAGGCTAGAACCTTTTACTCCTAATTAACTTAGCGCTACTTATATAGTAAACGTTACTATTTCAAGAAGTAAAAAGCTAAGAATAACTATTAGTAGTTAAAGTAGTATAGCTAGACCTATAGAACTGGTTTATAAAAAATATAGTAGTAAGAATAAACTATATATAAGTAAAAAGAAAAGAGTATTAGGATAACATAAAAGAAGTAAGAAAGGAAAAAATCTAACTAAGGAGCTTAGTGCTCTTATAGAACTCTCTAAGAGAGATTAATATATTAAGAAATAAAAAGCTTAACTATAAGTAGTTAGGGCTATATAGAGTAGTAAGCGTAGAATAGAAAAGAGAAATATACTAGCTTAAAAATCTAGATGGTACACTTTTGCCTTACATAACGCTTAGATAGAGGCTAAAAATATTCTATTAAAGAAGCTAAGAAGATGTATAAGAAAAGAATAGAAGAATAGCTAAGCTTTAAGACCTAGAATTCTAGAATAAGGTTACTAAGCTACTACTAGAGGCGCCCCTAGAAGTAAAGGAAAGGGGGTTAAAAGAGAGTAACTAACTATAGTGTTACAAGTAACAAGAGGAAGGATCCTCCCCCCAGGCGCTGACGACAAAGGGTTGAGAAACCACTTGGGATGCATGACAGGGATCGCCGCGGGGCAGCTCAGCGATCACGTGACTAACATCACGCCAAGACCAACCATCAGGACTAGCGATGTGATGGCAGCTTTTATGTGATGGCAGCCATCAGAGACATCAGGAAAGGCCAGGATTAAGTTGTGATGGCAGTGATGGCAAGACTAGAAGCAATGGGTATAAGAATGTGTTGGATTTCATTATTACACTCGTTGTGGTCAACTCATTATACTGTACTCTCTTACAAGTTCCTTACTTAACAAGATTGGTACTTTGTTATTCTATCTTATAATAGAATTGATTGTCTTTACTATCGGTTAAACATCCATAACTCTTTTCCACTCGAATTACTCGGCAATCACAC
>NW_007359926.1:1921162-1924698 GCF_000359705.1 Exserohilum turcica Et28A | reverse complement strand
TCCCCCCAGGCGCTGACGACAAAGGGTTGAGAAACCACTTGGGATGCATGACAGGGATCGCCGCGGGGCAGCTCAGCGATCACGTGACTAACATCACGCCAAGACCAACCATCAGGACTAGCGATGTGATGGCAGCTTTTATGTGATGGCAGCCATCAGAGACATCAGGAAAGGCCAGGATTAAGTTGTGATGGCAGTGATGGCAAGACTAGAAGCAATGGGTATAAGAATGTGTTGGATTTCATTATTACACTCGTTGTGGTCAACTCATTATACTGTACTCTCTTACAAGTTCCTTACTTAACAAGATTGGTACTTTGTTATTCTATCTTATAATAGAATTGATTGTCTTTACTATCGGTTAAACATCCATAACTCTTTTCCACTCGAATTACTCGGCAATCACACGGCTTACCACGAATCCGCTGACTCGCCCTAACCCGGATCGAGTCCTAGCTAAGTATAGTCGAACCCCGTGTAACATATAGCTAGGAAACCCTAAAGTTATAATTATAAGAAAACTAATAGAGAAAGAAAGAAGAGTATATAGGCAAGACTTTAGAAATCTAAATTCTAGCATATTAGATTTAGAGTAGTAATGGTAATAATAGTAAATGTAAGAGGCTACGCCTAAAGTGTGTGTGTGATCGAGTATATCTATACGACTACCTAGACTTCAAGAAGCTTGAAGTCTTGTTACTGCCTTTTTGGCAATGGATGGCGTAAGTAGTCGTACGCTCGGCCCGTTGGGCCCGCCCATTACAGTAAACACTGGGTTTACTCCTAAGAACCTAGCAACTATATATTAAAAGATAATTATAAGGCTTAGGTTAAAAAAGGTAAAGAAAACAAATTCTAAATAAACACATAGCTGACTATATAGTAAAGAGGCCTATAGGATAGGCTATATTATTATTATTATTCTAGTTTAAGGTCCTTTTTCAGCCTAAAGGGCTATATAAGACGTGTAGGGTTTTTAGGCCTACAAGTATCTAAGTAGGTTGTTTCTAGCTACTATATTTAGGAGGGGTTTTAACTAGATAAAGGTGAGGCTCGTAGCCTATTAGTTGGTAGGTAGGGGGTGGGATAGGGTGGGGGAGGTGTATGGCTACCTGTTACAGGTATTACTCCTCGTTTTCTGTGTTTCCCTTATACCAGGCTTGTGTTCTAGCCTTTGTTTCTTAAATAAAGGTAATAGTTGCTTTTATACCCTCTTTTGTTTGAAAGAGGATAGGTAGTAATAGATCGCCTTCGCAGGCTTCTCTTCGTCCTTTGCTTTTCTCTTTATATAGATTACATCTAAATAGAATATAAGGTAGGTCTTGTATAGACCTATAGTTGTAGGGGCAACTATTAGAATCCACTTTCCCTCTCTTATATAGGTAGTCCCTTAGGTAACAGTGCTCTAGTTTCAGTTAGTAGAAAGCGCTAGAAATCTCTCTTCTAGTATTGCTAGGAATAGCGATTTGCTTTCTTATCTTCTACTTGTATTTTGCTGCGTATGTATGTGGATTTTTGCTAGTGGCTTTTTTCCTATACTATTTAAGTTGGCTTAGCTATTCTCTCTCTCCTAGCTGCTTAATTCGCGAGCTAGTAATAGCTAGGCTAGTTTTGCTAGTCGAAGGAGGGTCTAGCTTAGTAGCTTCTTTAGCTAGGGCGTCTGCTTTTTCGTTCCCAGGGATATCTTGGTGGCCTGGTACCCAGTAAAGGCTAGGGCGTATACCTATCTCCTCTAGTTTCTTTGTTGCCTTTATACATCTAATTTGCCATTCTTAGCCTAGATTATTAGAAGCAGTCTTTAACCTAAGTAGAGCAGCTTAATTATCTGCATAGACTTTTATATCTAAACAGTTCTCTACTAGCTCTATTGCTTTTTCTAGCCCTAGGGTAATACCTTCTAGTTCACTGTTGTAAACTAGTTAGTTATTTCCTATAGTATATTGTTCTTAGGCTATTTGTATTATTCCTAGATAGAATACAACCTCTACTGCTACACCTTTGCCTTGCTTTGTAGCTAAGGCATTAGAATAGATAGATAGGAGGCTATTATCTACTAGTTGTTCCTTGTAGTTCTTTGCTTCTATATCTTTAGGCTCTTTAGATATAACGTATGTGGCAAGCGAGCGCCGCAGGCAAGCGAGCGCCGCACCCCACCAAACCTGCGCACCTCTATAAGCCTGTAGTTCCACCACAATATAGTTGTTTTACTACATATTAACATAATAGATTAAGCAGTACCTAGAGTATCTTTCTTGCACGTACGCGAGTTATGGCCAGTCTCTCTGCACCTACTACAGCGCGCCAAAGCCTGGCGGCTAACACCTGATCGCTCTCCTTTCTGACGCTCTTTATAAGCAATCTGCTAATTAGCCTTGCGCTAAGCGAGTAAATCCTCTCTAGCTCCCTTTGTAAGTACTCCTCGCTTCTATATCCGCTTTTTCTTACGCTACCTACGCTTTATTGCTGCCTTATTAGCCCTCTTAAGGCTGGCGAGCCAATCGCGCATTAGCTCAGCCGAGAGCATCATTATCTTTGCCCCCTTCTTAAGCTGGCCAATTGCCGCAATAATTGACGCTGGTGATGAACTCTTATGCCGCTGAACCCGGTCACGTATTAGCGTTAATTGGGCTTCAAGCTCGCGTACGTTGCTTGGGGTACGAGCCTGCCAGACAGCCTCTACGACAGCAGCTAGAGGAGTAGGCGTACGCAGCTTTATGTCAAGCTTTGATAGAACAGCGTCTGGCTAGAGAGGAACAAGGCCTGCGCCTTAAAAGGCTAAGCGGATATTAGCTGGTGTGAAGGATCGATCAAACGCTGCCTTAAACGCTGGTAGAAACTTAAGCTTAGTGATGTGGTTGATGTGGTTGCGTATTAGACTCTCCACCTCACGACTATACGCGCGCTTCAATGGCGAGAAGCAGCCAACGTTAAGAGGCTAGAGTAGGTGAGACAAATGAGGCGGCATACAGAGCGTGTAGATATTATTCTCCTTGCAGAACTCTTAGAACTGAAGAGACTAGTAGCTCTCATGGCTATTAAGAATAAGTAGGCGACGTGTGCCAACAACGCGAGTCTTTGTGTGAGCATCAAAGTGCTTTAGCCAGGCAACACCTAGCTCGTTATTCGTCCAGCCGTTGTCGCTGACTGCGATCGCCCAGTCGCGTGGGATCTCTGCTTCGTACCAGGCGGATAGATGATATTTGCCAGCAAAGATGAGGAATGGCGGAACTGCCTAGCTAGCTGCGTTAATTGCTGCGATTAGCGTTACCCACCCACGATTGCCTGGCTCAACTGCCTTTAGTCGGCCCCTCCTCTCTAACGCTGTTACGACTAGCTAAGTCGTGATCTTGCCTATCATAAAGCCAGCTTCGTCGAAGTTGTAGACGTCCTTGTCACAGATGCTGTACTTAGCCTTTGTCTGCTCTACAAGCTTAAACTAGCTCTTGATTAGGACTGGATCTTCACATAGAGCTCTTTGCCTATCGTACGCTCGATTGAAACGCGTCGTAAGACTGTCTGTACGCTTGACAAAGTTG
>NW_007359926.1:1917865-1920791 GCF_000359705.1 Exserohilum turcica Et28A | reverse complement strand
AACCTGGCCAGCGCCGCGCGCAGCCAGCAGCTTATCAGCCATATCGCGCACAGCAGCATACGTGGGCGCAAATCCACGTAGATCTAGATCAAGTATATGATCAACTATCACCTCCTCTTCTAGCTTAGTGAGCTTCTTTGAGTTAGGCTGGCAATCGCGTCGAGCAGGTATACCAGCGCGTCGGCGGCGGATTGTTCGTTCAGACACGTTGTAGACAGCAGCAGTGCGACGATTACTTTATGTTTAATAGAGATTAATAGAAGAAATAGCAAGCTAAATATCTGCTTTATTTAAAGCTAATTAAGTAGCGCTACGTTAAGCCATTGTTCGTTGAGATAGGAGAGGTGCGCAGGTTTAGTGGGGTGCGGCGCTCGCTTGCCTGCGGCGCTCGCTTGCCACATACGTTATAGACCTTGTATGGGATATTTGAGTTCCAAGGTGTAAAGTACTTTATAGAATAGTTAAGCGCGCTATATGGCTTTAGTAAAATTTACTTATTATTTTATATATTTTTTCTACTTTTATTAAGGGCTTATATAAAGTGTAAAAAGAAATTAAAAAAGAATTTACTTTTCTGTTACTTAAGCTAGTCTAAGGCTACTTAACGTGGTTCACAAGTAAGTCGCTAACCCAAGCGAGTCGCTAACACCCCACTAGCCTATCAACTTTATCACTTTAACGCGTAATGTCTTAAAAACGTAACTATCTATTAATATATTCTAAATCTAATCTTTAACTTACTCTTTTTAACGTCTAGTTATAACGTATTTAAAGTGTAAACTATGCTACTACTATCTATAACGTCCTATAAAGAACTCTATCTAATTAACGCGCTAGAAAGCGCCCTTAACGCAACTATAAGCTAAAATTCAAGCGTCTAGATAAGCTAGAAGAGGAGGCTATAGTTAAGCGTATTCTTAAAGAGTCTATATAAGAATTTACGCCTACAAAGCTTAATATATAAGTAATAGCTAATAAACTATTAAAGAAGCGTAGTAGCAACTCTATTAGTAAGAACTAAGTTAATGACTTTATTAAGTAAACTCTTAAGCTCTATACGCGCTAGAGCTATTCTTATAATTACTAGCAAGCCACCTATAAGGATCTGGTAGCTATCTAGCGCTAGTTTAACTTAGTCTAGGCGATAAGGTAGAAGTAGGGTATTATAGATAATAATATCTATAACTTTAATAAGACTAGCTTTATAATAGGCAAGATTTTATTGTACTTAGTTATTATAGCATTAAAAGGATATAGGAAAAAGAAGTAGATATAGCTAGGCAACTATAAGTAGATTACTATAATCTAAGGTATAGGCGCGTTAAGTTACTAAATACTACTTTTTATTATCTTTGTAGGTAAGGTGCTTATTAATATTTAGTTTAAGAATTTGCATGCTAACTATGTTCTTGAAGTTAGTCCTAATAGCTAGATAAATAATTAGCTTAGTCTTGCCTAGTTAGAGCACTTTAATACCTATACAAAGAGCTCTACTATAGGTAGGTATTAACTACTTATTATTAATAGCTATAAGAGCTGTTATGGGCGAGAGAGGCCTAACTAACGAGTAGGCATTCACCTATTGTACAGAAGAAGAAAGATACAGAAAAGAACTATCTAGAGGGCCCTCCTTTTATAGTTGTTACTCGTACGAACGCTCAGACCTTTAGTCTTCCTCCTTACTTAAGCTTGTTCGTACGTAACTAACCACGTCATTTAGTCACGTGACTAAAGTCATGTAATTCACTGCTATGTGACCTGTAGGTCATGCCTCTCTGGCGTAGCCCTTTACAAGAGCTACTACTCTATTAATTTCTAAGATCTTTATAAGAAGAAGAATATTATGCTTCTTTACATGCCTACGCACTTCTTTTAGCTATTACAGCCTCTTAACGTTGCCTACTTCTTACTATTAAAGCGTAAGTATAGTAACGCTATTTTAGGCTTAGCACGTGACTACACCTACTATATTAGCAAAGAGACCTTCCTACTAGCCTTTAAGACTGCTTTTAAGCAGTCTATTACGAAGAAGAATATCTAAGCTATCTTTAGAGGCGCTAGTCTAGTCCTACACAACATATAGGCTATGCTATTTAAGCTTAATATAGTAGTGTAGACACCTATATAATTACTATAATAGATAGCTACCTAGTAGGCATAGATACTACGCAACACGCGCAAAGTTAAGTCTTAAATTAGTCTTATTTAAAAGAGCGTAAGAAACCGCTATAAGTCTTCTACTAATTTACTTAAAAAGTAGATTGCGTAGCTAAGAAAGAGGGCCTAGCAAATAGTATATAAAATAACGCTTATAATAGAGGAAATAGGTACGCTTTAAGTAGCTTTTAATAAGTTAAATAAGCGTAAAAGCTATAAGCAGGGATATATATAAATAGAAGAAACTCTTACTATAGGCAAAGTATAAGAAGTATTAGCTAAATAGGCAGGTAGTAGTTGTAGTAATAGTAAGAGTGCGTTAAAGAGGGTGCGAGGAGAGTGGTAGTGTGGGCGTTATAAGCAAACTAGACACAACGCTTATACCTATATAGTTAAGATACTGTAACGGGCTGAACGCCCTTTGGATAGCTCCTCGATGGAATCTCGGTCAAGCAGCAGACGCCAGTGTAACGGCGCAGGTAAGGCAGGTCGGATCTGTTTCGGTCGTAGGATCACTCAGAGGCATATGGGAGTGCGTGGGATCACAAAGAGCCTAGATTCAACAAGCCACCTATAGGCCTTGTACGAAAGGATATCAAAAGTCTACAGAGCTAGCTACAGGGAGTGTCTCAATATATACCTATCCTAGTCGGGTCCGAATTCGGATCCGACCTCGGGCGAATGGCTGATGAAGGGCGGCAGGTACTTCCTCCGATCCGGCTCTGGGATTGGCTCAATACTTGGCGAAGTTGTAACATCGTTACAAGGT
>NW_007359926.1:1915306-1917357 GCF_000359705.1 Exserohilum turcica Et28A | reverse complement strand
CGGATCCGACCTCGGGCGAATGGCTGATGAAGGGCGGCAGGTACTTCCTCCGATCCGGCTCTGGGATTGGCTCAATACTTGGCGAAGTTGTAACATCGTTACAAGGTCCTGTCTTTAGAGTCTTCATAGAATAATCCCTGTTCCTTCTGAAGTTCGTGAAGCTATGCTGTCACGTGTGGGAGTGTCCTCACATGCTAGCGCCAAACCCTTTGCCTTGGCGTGAAGCTAATCACGTGATCGCCGCCCTGCAGTGACCCATACCTTCTGACGTAGACTTCGGTTGACCTTCAACCCTTATTCCTACGTTAAGGAGAGAATCCTTCGTGTTACTTGTGATATTATCCCCCCTTTTAGGCGTATCGTCCTAATACCCTAGAATATTGTTTTCCTGCGCCGCATTCTGAGGCGTTAGCTGCATATAAGGTCTTGGTACGCCCGTTGTGTCGTACGCTCGTTTTCCCTCTGTATGCCTACCTAACCATGCTAAAGATTTAGTCGACTCGTCGCGTCCGTACCTAGAATTCGACTCTCCAACGCTGGGCCCGTGCTGACTGTATAAGGGAACAAGGTTGTAAAATGACTTTCCGCTGCAGGCGTTGCGAGGAGAAGAATCTTTGTTGTTTTGTAGATATAGCAACTAGTCGCTATGCTAGGTGTATCTTAGTCTCTGCTAAGTGTAGTCTCTTTGTGTCTAAGGAAGAGTGGGAGAAGGTAGAGGCCAAGAAACGTTAGAAGCGTCTTAAGATCGCTCGTGCTGAAGAACGTCAACTTTAGGCGCAAATAGAGACTGCGCGTCTTTGCTATGAACTTCTAGAGGTTAAGGCGCGAGAGCGAGAATTTGCTAATTAAGATTATGCTATTCTAAGTCTTTAAGATTGCGCGAAAGAGCAGGCCAAGGGGAGCTCTGCCCTAGGTACGGGCCTTCCTGTTGTCAAACTACCGCTATCTAAGCCGTCGGCTGATCTAGGCTAGTTACAGGCTAACTCCTTTAATCCCTCTTTTGGTTACTCCTTCCTTTTCGCGGAAACAGTCCTAATTCCTTTAGGGACTTCTAATAGTACTCTTGTACTAGTGACTTACAGTTTGTTAGGTTTCTTTTAGGTTCCTAAGTGTTATAGCTCTTAGGCTAACCTCGCTACTTAACTAAGTACTTCTACTAACCTCTAAACTTCTACAAGTCCTTAATTTCTTTGACTTTGTATTCGTTGTCTTTAAGCTCTATATTTGTTGCTAGCTTAGCATCTAGAGGTGCTAGTTCTAAGAGTTTCTTGTGAAAGACAAGGTAGATTCGCATGCCTAGTGGGAGTTATAACTTGTAATTTACTTTCCTAACTTCCTCTAGGATTTTGAATAGTCCTACTTAGAAGTTGTCTAGCTTCTTATATAGTTGTTTAGTTTTTAGGTTTTGTCTTAATAGGAAAACTTTATCCCCTTTCTTAAAGGTTAGTCCCTTAATCCTTTGCTTATTCGCAGCCTTAGATGTTATGAAGTTTCTTTAAATAATATTTTTACTTAGTTCTACATACAATTTCTGCATTAATTGTGCCTTATTGTTGGCTCCTACTGCGATACTTTTAATATCTTTTATGTAACGGGCTGAACGCCCTTTGGATAGCTCCTCGATGGAATCTCGGTCAAGCAGCAGACGCCAGGTCTTACTCTGCAACCCGGCATCTGTGCGAGGCCTGAGCGGCGCCCAGACGACGCGCTCAGACACTCGGTGCAACCTTTCTCCGACAAGTAAATAAACACCACGCAAGTAGACTCTATAGCTCTCTATCGAATACAACCTCTTGTATACCTCGCGATTGCTCCCCGGAGCGCAGCCCCTTACATTTTAGATCCTAATAAGCAACTAGCTTATATCCGTAGTTCGCGTAGTGTGGTAACTTCTTTATTGTAGCTGACTTTGAGCTATTGTAGGCTAATTGTGCTATTAGCAGGAGCTTAACTTAGTTGTTCTATAGCTTATTAGCGTATATTCGTAAGTACTGCTCTAAAGTCTAATTTGTTCGTTCTATCTAGCCGTCTATCTTAGGGTGAAAACTAGT
>NW_007359926.1:1897251-1910174 GCF_000359705.1 Exserohilum turcica Et28A | reverse complement strand
CCTCCCAGACGGGGTTTCGAAGAGGCGACGCAGTACCACCCTAAGGAGGGGGGTATTGTAACGGGCTGAACGCCCTTTGGATAGCTCCTCGATGGAATCTCGGTCAAGCAGCAGACGCCAGGTCTTACTCTGCAACCCGGCATCTGTGCGAGGCCTGAGCGGCGCCCAGACGACGCGCTCAGACACTCGGTGCAACCTTTCTCCGACAAGTAAATAAACACCACGCAAGTAGACTCTATAGCTCTCTATCGAATACAACCTCTTGTATACCTCGCGATTGCTCCCCAGAGCGCAGCCCCTTACACTAATATTGCAAAAAGACAGCTATCTAACAGCTAGGTTACAAGATTTCTTTAGCAGAATAGAGAGAAAATCATCACTAGAAACACCGCCAGCATCGACTAAAACCGCAAAAAAGCTAACAATTTTGAAGATTAATATAATTACTTCCGTCTACTTTACAATTATATCAAGAAATACAATATCTAGCCGCAAAATATCTATAATATAGATAAAAAGGGCTTTTTCCTTAGTGTCACTTTAAGGACCAAAAGGGTGTTCTCTAAGAGACTTTAAGATAAAAAAAAAGTTTAAGCAGCTGTTAGAGACAGCAGTAGGGAGTAAATAACAACTTTAAACTATATTTATGCTAACAAGAGCTAGATATCGCCTTTAATAATCTTTAAGGGCAAAGCTAGACTTCGAAACAACTAGGTAGAGCACCTAGATCCTTCCCAACTCTAGATATTTTTTGCTACTAGCGACTTAGGCTAGAGTAACGATATCCTAGGGCTATCTTAGCTTAAGCAGGTGTTTTAGCGCTAAACGAAAGACAAAGCAAAGCGCGATTATTAGTTGCTGTAACGGGTCGAGTCCTATTAGACTGCGCACGCAACTACAACGCGCCCACCGCGCCAAAAAGGCTGGCACAAGATATCAGAGCTGCTGATATCGTTGCGTAGTTGATACATAAGATAGCCACCGCTATCTGTACTGTAGCGGGCTACCTAGCCCGTTACAGTTGCTAATCCTAAATAGTTATAGGAGTCATTAGACTCCAAGTTTTCAAGAGTTTTATAACTCTAACAGGATTCTCCTAGCTACTCTCCCTCCCTACTCATCTCACTAACTCTAGCTACTTAACGTTAGCATGTTTAAGCCCCTCTCGAGCGCGTATACTAAAGAACTTAATAGTCTATCCTACTATAGTTAAGGCTTAGTAGAGGTGCACAAAAGTGACTTTTTATAGTTATTTTAGGCAACGTAGACACAGGCGTTCACGTCTAACAAGATACTAAGCTATTTTTAAGCTACTAGCGTCCACCTGCAGGATAGTAATACCGTGCTTAAACATCTTAAAAAGTTAACACTATAACAAGATATTAATCTAGAACTTAGAGAGCACAGTAATAGGGATACTATAAAAGAGCTGTCTAATTTTCTAGATAAAACTATAACAGGTTGTGCTAAAGTTATAGTCTCTACAGTAAAAGACACTATTGCTTTACTCTAGGTTAACAACAAGATTTTGCACTACGAAAATACTAATCTACAAGAAGTACTTACTATCAAAAATCATCTAAAGAAGCAAAAGAAGCCTCTAGAGCTCTAGCAAAGCAAGTAGTATTATACTCTAGTGGTGGTGTGGAGTCCTAAGACAATAGAAGATGCGAGAGCTTAAGAACGTTAAAAAAAACACCAAGAAGAGCTTAAAAAACTCTGAAAAAAAAAAGAGAAACAACAGGAACGAGCTACTAGTATAGCTCTACGAAAAAAATTAATAGATAAGGTAAGGACTACGCAGGAGTTCAAGAAAATAGCAAGGGATAAAGAGAGAGAAGTGAGGGCCAAAGAACTCTAGTTAAGACGCGCCTAAAAAGCTCGCGATCGCGCAGTTGCAACTTTAAAAAAAGCTTGCGATAAGCAAAATATACCTAAACGAAAAGCTTTATTGTCTTAAAAGTTAAAAAAGTCAAAGGGTGGTGGTAATGCAGGCAGCTAAAGTGGTGGTGCGTCTGCATTGTTGGCTGCGCAGCCTACCACTAAAACAACAATGCGCGGCCGCAACATTAAACTACTAAAGAAATTTAAGTAGATAGGATTGTTTTTTAAACTATTTAGACTACTCTACTAAAAAATCTTGTAATAATAGCTTTTGTATAGTGCTCTACAGCCTCATTTTTAATAGGCGGACATTTTAGTGGTGGTGTTGCATTGTCTGACCCGTTGCACGCATTGACCACCCACACTACTAGTGGAACACAGTACAGATAAAGCGGCTTACCTAAGTAAGGAACTTAAAACCTACTATATTGTCACACGTACAAAAGGACAAGCTTTTAATGCGCTCTATGTGTACGTCTAAGCTCTTATAAATAGCACCCTAGCAGCTATAATAGCTAGACTATAGTCTTAGTTAGACAAGTTCTTCTAAGACCCTACAATTAAACAAAAGGCTCTCCACTACCTTCGTACGACTAGACAAGGAAGGGGAGAGTTCCTTTGTCACGTTTAAGTCTTTAATTTAAAATTCTAAGAAGTAGGCCTAATGTTACGAACCTGAGGGAGGAAGGCACAGCGGTTAAGTTAAAAGGAACGACGACAGCCAGTCAACCCCGCCCTTTGTAGAGTAAGGGAGGATCACGTGACCTCCTCGGACCTCTATGCGCGAGGAAGGGTCTTGGCAGACTCCTCGTACATAAGCCACAGAGGAAAGCCCCTCGTGCGCCAGCCACCGAGCGATACTCGGACTCCTCTGACCGAGGGCTACGAGCACCATAGGTATATAGCATAGGCAATGTAGCCCTTATGGCTCATTGTGTTCAACTTAAGTTACGAGTACAAGTACCTACAATACAATAGTTACTTGCAGACGAATACTGTTCATACCACCCTGTTGCTTCATCCGCGAAAACCAACCTCAAGAGTCTGACACCAGAAGTCTTATATTACTTCCACTCAGATCCTACTCTTAACATACTCCTATAAGAAGATGATAAGGGCACGCTCTATATAGTAGCTTATCTCTCTAGGAAACTACTTATATATAAAGCTAATTACCCTATCTATAATAAGGAACTACTAGTAGTAATCTACTGCTTAAAGGAATGGGACGCTGAACTCTGTAGCGTACGAGAGTTTGAAGTCATTACAGACTATAAGAACTTAGAATACTTCACCTACAAGCAGAAGCTGTCTAAACGCCACGTACAATAGAACTTAGAGCTTGCTTACTTCCTAAACATAAAGTTACGCTATTGTCTAGGCAAGGATAACATAAGAGCAGACGCGCTATCTCGCTAAGATTAAGATATGCTTAAGGACGTAGGGGACGGGCATGCCTCCTCTTGTGAATTTATAATGCTAGTCCTAGCTTATACGCTAGACTACGTCCTAGCACTACCTATATAGACTTAAGGAACCTCCTTAGTGTTAGAAACACTACCTCAACCCCCAGACCTTCTAGCTTTAGTACGAGAACATTGGGTACAGGTAGCGCAGGATGACACTATCTACTAAGAAGTACTAGCCACCGTACGAGAAGGAAGACGATCGCTCTCTAGCACGCGCAAGGTTGCTATCTCGCTAAGTGACTATACAATTAACTAAGAAGAACAACTCTAATAGCGTGGACGTGTGTAGGTACTAGACTTTGAACCATTATGCACAGGAGTTATCTAAGTGGCTCACCTATCTCTCCTAACTAGACATCCTAGACGAGAAGAGACCTATTAGATTGTTGCACGAGAATAGTACTAGCCTCGCATGAGCGATAACATACGACGCTTTGTACAGAACTGCGAGCTATGCCGCAAAAGCACTCCCTAGCGGGACGGAAAGTTTAGTTACTTAAAGCCCCTACCTATGCCTAGTCGTACGTAGCAGCACCTTACAGTTAATTTTATTATAGGCCTTCCTGACTCTCTTAGAAACACGAACTTAATAGTAGTAAAGGACTAATTAGGGAAAGGCGTTGTACTAGTCCCTATAAACAAGATTAAAATAATAGACGTTGCTTAGGCTTTCGTACGAGAAGTCTACCGCCACCACAGCCTTCTACAGTCTATCACGTCCAACCGCGGCCCCTAGTTCGCAAGCCAACTATAGGAAAACATCTGCAAGCTGCTAAATATTTAGCAAAATCTCTCTACAGCTTACCACCCACAAACAAATAGGACAATAGAATAAGCTAATAGCGACATAGAAGTAGTCGTATAGATCTTTTGCAACTACAACTAAGACAATTAAGCTTAGCTTTGCCCTCTTCTAGAACTTATGCTTAACTCCTATATAAACGCCTCTATAGGTGTATCCCCCTTCTTTCTCTACTATAGTTACTATAATACCTTGTTTCCCTAAAAAGAAGCTATCTTAGATAACTAAAAAGCGAGCGTAGCAGCTAAAGAGATAGTACGTACAATTAGTGATGCAGCAAACTAGGTAGTTTTAGCAATATTATACGCCTAACAAGAGCAAGAGAAGCAAGCAAATAAATCTCGCAAACTATCGCCTGCTTACAAAGTAGGAGACTAAGTCTAGCTAGACTTACGCAACGTACAAACAGCCTAAATAAGTAAAAAGCTAGACTAGAAAAGTAGAAAGTACTAAGTCGCCCGCGTATAGGACCCCTACTAGGTAGAACTTGCGGTGCCCTAAGAGACAAAATCCTTCCACGTAGACAAGCTAAGGCTAGCATCTAACGACCCCTTACTATTACAATAAATAGATAATAGTAGCCCTACAGCTATCGTCGTACGAGAAGATAGAGAAGAAGAAGAAGACTATTTAGAATAGCTTATACAAGGCATCACAGACAAACGAATGCGAAACAGAGAACTGCAATATCTCGTTATTTAGATAGGCTACTTAGAGGGAAGTTAGGAACTAGCTACAGCACTTAAAGACACAAAAGCCTTAGATAAATAGCTCGCCTAAACTTTCTCTATACGAAAACCTAACAGCTAGCTATAAAACAGCTAGAGGCGAAAGCTACTTAATAAGTAACAAAGACTTAGCGCTACCCCTAGAGGCTAAACAATCCCTCTTAGTGCCTAGAAGACAACGCTTAGCTGGCGTACGGATGGACGAATTGTCCCCTCCTCCTGCTAAACAACAGGCGCCATAGTCCTGCTAGATGCAATTGCTACACGCACCCCCCCCCCCACTCTCTATAGATAGAGACATAACTAGCAAAGGCTGTAAACTCTTTTGCCCTATCTAAGACTAGCGCATAGTTATTGCAAAATGTAGCATTAAGGGCGCCACGCGAATAGACGAGGAAGGCCTTAAGGTACGAGAGTCGGCCACCTAAGATTTAACAGGCATGGAGCGTCGTATAGGCGACAATAGGCGAATAACCACTAAGGCTAGGACTAAAGGTAGCATTGCAGGGCGATAGCCCCCTTAGACAGCAGAACATGTTAAAGACCTAGCGAAGCTTAGGCTACACTAGTTAGCTAATTTAGACGTACAATAAGGAAGCAACACTTACAGGAGCAGTAGTAAACACTTAGCAAATCTCTTTAGCAACCAGCACGTTAAAAATGTACTAGACCTAGTAGTTGTTAAGGTTAACCTATCTAATGATAATAGGCGCTACAGCCTAGATAGCACCTAGCGTTGTACGAGTAAGCAACTAATAAGCAATATTAAAGATCTAAGCAGTTGCCTGCTTAATAGTGTTGTTAACTCCACTATTCGTGTAGAAACGTAAGGCGTTAACCTAGCTATTAGCCTATATCCTATAGTTAGCTATTATATAAGAAGACTTAAGGAAGTGACTATAATAAGAGAAAAGTTAAAGCTAAAGGGATAAAGGAAATAAGCAGTAGGTAGGGGAAGAAGAGTATTTATGCTCGCTAGACAGCGTTTGCCATATGGCACTGTTACCTAACTCTCTCTTACCTTCACTATTTGCCTTTACCTTAACTATATAAGACGCCAAATATGTAATAGCAAACAGATAGAGAGAAAGAAAAAGAAGACTAAAGAATACGCACGTGATATTAGACAAGGTGAAGGAGGGGAGTATTGTAAAGGGCTACGCTAGAGAGGTATGACCTACAGGTCATATAGTAGTGAATCACATAACTTTAGTTACGTAACTAAATAACGTAGTTAGCTATATATAAATAAGCTTAAGTAAGGAGAAAGACTAAAGGTCTAAGCGTTTGTACGAGTAACAACTATAAAAGGAGGGCCCTCTAGATAGTTCTTTTCCGTATCTTTCTTCTTCTGTACAATAGGTGAATGCATACTCGTTAGTTAGGCCTCTCTCGCCCATAACATTACCTACTCTTAGCTACCTAGTTAAATAGCCTTTAGCTAGCCTCTTCTCTCTAACGCTGTAATAACTAGTTAAGTTGCAATCTTGCCTATTATAAAGCCTACTTTGTTAAAGTTATAGACGTTGTAACGGGCTGAGCGCCCTTCAGATAGCTCCTCGATGGAATCTCGGTGTTGTTGCCTGAGCAACGCTCAGATAACAAACGCTGGGTTGTACCCTTATAACCCGGCATCTGCGTGTTGCCTAAGCAGCGCTTAGACAACGCGCATAAGCACTTAGCATAACCTTTCTCTAACAAGTAAATAAACACTACGCGAGGTAGAGTAGATAGCTCTCTATTAAATATAATCCTTATATACCTAAGCGTTTGCTTTATAGAGCGCAGCCTCTTACATTTTGTATTTAATCCTAATTAGACATAAGCCCTAGGCGGACTGTCTTTTAACTAAGTTTTAGAACGCGTTGTTAGCTTAAACTAATAACACAGAATTAGTGCTGTAACGGGTACGAAAGGCCGTTAGTACAGCGTGTGGGTAGATCGTCGCAAGATAGTACACCAAGGGCAGAGCTTTGCAGGAAGTTTAGCCGTAAGAGACAGTAGGCAAGCTAGTTACCTAAGATCTATTAGAAAAGTCCTACTATGTCTTAGAAAACTAAGCTATAGGCACAGCCTAACGTGATAAACTATCTAAAGGACATTCGAGCCTTAACAAGGGTAGCTAGAAACGTGCGCTATAGGGTAGTCCTATTAATCCTCTATTAGACGAGGTGCAGGCCGTGCGATATCTCTTTAATAGAAAGACGAAATCCCACGAGCGAGACGGTAAGACGCGAGTCTTCCTAAGGACGTGACATGATAACAGCCAAACGCTGTTCATATTCGACTAGAAAGGAAGTACGGTCGTGGGAAGCCCTACTAGTCCTCACTAACGAGGAGTAGGCCGCAGTCTAGGACTGCGCGAGACGACCGAAGTGTGATCAGAAGCCCTGCACATTAGCAGGCAAGAAAATAAGACGTCTAAGAGCGAATTAGACAATAGCGAACAACGTTCTAAACCTGAATGTAGAGGAGTTGGCGGCCTACGCCACCGCCAAGAGCTAGGCAGGGGTACTAGATAAGGATATCCTGCGCGAAATTACACAGATGCTAAGGGAGGATAGTTAAAAGGAGGCAGCGATTAGACTAACAATTAAAGTAGTTGTTAAACAATCAACAGTCACTAGGGAAAAGGGCTTACTAAAAGCTAGTTAGAACGCTGTGGCCTAAGTGATAGAGCAAATAATGCAGCTACTTAGCCCGCTAGCTAATCGCTTAGAGGCACTTAAACAAAACCAAACTGAAGGCCGTTTAGAGCCTACCTTAGCGATTAACACTACTCTGTTGCAACTAGCTACGGTAGCTAAGCTAGCTGCGCGCAAGAACAAGTTCCTAGATCTAGAACGTTTTAATAGAACAAGAAATAACTACCTTAGCTAAAAATTTAAATACAAAGGGAAACTAAAGTACGATTAGGCTATGTTCTCTACTAAGGACGCGAAGATCTAATACTTACTTAGCCGCACAAAAGACAAGGCGAATTAGGTCCTGCTTTCTTAGGTCCTTAATAACACGGAGATAACTGTCGCTAAGCTATAGAAGCACATAGATACCTACTTCTAAGACATGCATTAATAGCAGTAGGCGCTAAATAAGCTTTAGCACTTAAGACAAAGAAGGCGCCTAATACGTAATTACGTCTTAGAGTTTAACTAACTCTATGTTAAAAGCAAACAACAGTTTAGCACTACTATAGCCTAAGAGATGTTTAGCAAAGGGCTTAGCAAGAAGCTCTAGAAGCTAATGCTCTATGCCCTAAAAAACAGGAGCCTAAAAGAGTACATAGACAAAGCAATCAAGCTATCTAACAACCTATACTAGATCTAGTTGCACGGAAGAAGCTAGAGAAACGCAGCCAACCACTATAGGCCTACTCCCCCAAAGACCGTTTAGCGCGAAGCTAGCCTAGAAGCGATGGAGTGGGAACCTTTAAAGGTCAACTAAGCTTAGGAGACTTAGGGCAAGAGGCCTAAGAAGCACCAACCTTAGTGCTATAGCTGCCACGAGCTAGGTTATATCATTAGGAATTGTCCGAGCTCTACTCAAGTTAGGAAGGCCTAGATCACGCTAAGCAGCAGCAAGCAGAGACTCAAGGACGAATCTAAGAACGCATCAGACAGCGACTCAGAAAAAGAGGAGCTCTGAGCCAGAGTCTCGGCTTAGAGCCTCTGAAGATAGATCGGCAGGTACATAGCGAATGGAGGCAGTTTTAGCACAAACATATGCACCTACTACTAATTATAGTAGATTTAATTGTAGACAATATAGTAAACGCTATTGTACAAATTAATAGTAGTTGCCTATGTTACGCGCTGATTAATAAGAGGTTCGCTTACCGCCACTATCTAGAGCGTTTTTAGATTCCTACTTAGATGATTAAAGGAGTTAATAGAAAGTTGTCCTAGATTAGCGAGGTCGCCTAATTCTTGTTTAGATTGCACGGACATAAGGAGAATGCCTATGCGTACGTGATAGACCTGTCCTTGACGGAGGACGTCCTTCTAGGCAGAGGCTAGATGAACCGCAACGACGTCACCGTTGCGCCAGCAAAGAAGAGCCTATTTATCCACTCGACTGGCGTTCGAGTAAGATCAACAAAAAAGGTCCCTTAGCAAGGGATCTATTAGACTAATGCAGCGGGGTTTGCAGCACTCCTCTATAGGCATAGGAGGGCCCTAAATAGCGTTTAGATTTTCGCTACATTAATTGCGGACATTAATAAGGCCTTATAGCCTAAGAAATAGGTAGACGTAAGAGCACTATTACTAAAGCAGTACTAGGAGTATTACGACCTCTTTGACCCAAAGAAGGCAGAGAAACTCCTACCACATTAAGGACCAGGTGTTAACTATAGGATTAAACTAGAACTAAAGGATAGTTAGCCGCCATGGGGACCGCTATATAGCATGTCCTGCGGCGAACTACTAGTCCTCTAAAAGGAGCTCACGTTGTTGCTTGATAAAGGATTTATACGCGTAAGTAGTTCTCCTATATTAGCACTAGTATTATTTGCTAAGAAGCTAAGAGGGGGGCTCTAATTATGTATCGACTACCGTGCGTTAAACGCAATTACAAAGAAGGACTAGTACCCCCTCTCGCTAATCCAAGAGACGCTTAATAACTTAAGCAAGGCGAAATAGTTCACGAAGTTAGATGTGATCGCAGCGTTCTACAAGATCTATGTGGCAGAAGGCGACGAGTGGAGAACAGCGTTCTAAACACGATTTAGGCTGTTTAAATGGCTAGTTACCCCCTTTGGCATAGCTAACTCGCTTAGCACCTTCTAATAGTATATTAACTAGACCCTGCGGGAATTTTTAGACGAGTTCTGTTTAGCGTACCTAGATAACGTACTAATTTACATAGATAGTAACCTAAAGTAGCATAAAGAGCACGTCTAAAAGGTGCTTAGAAAGCTGTAAGATGCAGGGCTACAAGTCGATATTAAGAAATGCGAATTTGAGACTAAGTCGACCAAGTACCTAGGGTTTATTATTAAAGTAGGCAAAGGAATTAGTATAGATTCAGACAAGGTCGCGGCAATCGGCGAATAGGAAGCTCCCAAGACTATAAAAGGTGTCTAGTCATTCCTAGGGTTTGCAAACTTCTACCAAAGGTTCATTAGAAACTTCTCACAGCTAGCCACACCACTTACGAGACTCACAGGCGACGTACTGTTCTGCTAGGGCTCTAAGGAACAATCAGCGTTTGACAAGCTAAAGAAGATTTTTATTTCTAAACCCACGCTAGCAGCCTTTGACCTAGAACGCAAGACAATACTTAAAAGCGATTTGTCTGGCTACGCCATTTCTGGAATCCTATCTCAATACGACAACGAAGGAGTTCTGCGACTATGCGCATACTTCTCACGAAAGAACAACGCCTATAAGTGCAACTATAAAATCTATAACAAGGAGTTGCTAGCTGTTGTACGTTGCCTAGAAGAATGGGATTCTAAACTACGTTTAGTTGAGAGGTTTAAAGTGATAACAGACTACAAGAACCTAGAATACTTCATGAAACTAAGGATGCTAAACGAGCGTTAGATGAGGTGGTTGTTGCTCCTAGGTTGGTACAATATGGAACTGCTGTACCGGCCAGGAAAACAGAACGTAAGAGCAGACGCGCTCTCACGACGAGAGCAGGACATGCCTGCAGGAATGGACGACGAACGGTTACAGAAGCGTTTCGTCCAAATACTTAAGCCTACGAACTCCTACTGTGAAGAGTTGTCTAAAGAGGACTTAGTGGGGGCTAGGATGGTGTTCGCTGCAAGGATACGCACCCGCTCCACTGCCAAGCAGAATTCGGGGGAACCGTCTACCAAACAAGTGACGGTAGAGCAGAACGAGCTAGAGAAGCTCTGGCAGGACGCAGCACAGCAGGATAGAGTCTACCAAGGCGCCAAGAAGACTATTGAAGAGCGGGGAAGGAGGTTCCCACTAAGCCTTAGTCTAAAGTGCTCGACTGAAGACTGTTTAGTAGCGGATAACCTAC
Organism: Exserohilum turcica Et28A; assembly: GCF_000359705.1. NCBI lineage: Eukaryota > Fungi > Ascomycota > Dothideomycetes > Pleosporales > Pleosporaceae > Exserohilum > Exserohilum turcicum. The sequence continues at coordinate 1,899,294 of NW_007359926.1, read as the reverse complement.
TGCTATACCAAGGACGCAGATAGGTGCGCGATAGTGAGAGACTACGGACCCAGATTGTTAGCGGCGCACACAACTTCTTAGCAATAGGCCACCTAGGACGCAAAGTAACGTACAAGATACTCGCGAAAGACTACTTCTGGCCAGGCATGACGCAGACAATCTGAAGATACGTCAGAAACTGCGATACCTGCGGGAGAAGCAAATCGTGGAGGGAGGGCAAACAAGGACTCCTTAAGCCTCTCCTAATTCCTGCTTAGATTTAGAAGGAGATCTTAATAGACTTTATAGAAGGACTACTAGAAAGCAAAGGCATAACAAGCCTTATAGTGATTATAGATAGGTTAAGCAAAGGCACTATCTTTGTGCCGCTCCTAAACACCTAGACGGAAACAGTTGTCTGAAAGTTCATTAAAAGAGTGGTTGCATACCACTAGCTGCCTAACGCGATCACGTTAGATTGTAGCAGCTAATTTGTAAGTACTCTATAGGCGAAGCTCTGCGAGCTTCTAAAGATTAACTAGAGATTGTTGACGGCCTACTACCCGCAGACAGACGGCGCAATAGAGAGGATGAATAGTGTATAGGAAACCTACATCCAATCCTTCACAAACTGGGCTTAGAACAACTAGGCGCTGCTATGCCCTATGGCCCAGATTGCAATCAACTGGCGAGTCGCCACGTCGACAGGCGTATTACTGTTCTTCTTACAGCACGGCTACGAGGTAAACCTACTGCAGATTAAGCTAGGAGAAAGCTCAAGACAGCCAAACCCAGCCGAAAGGCTCTTAGACGTACAGAAGGCGCAAGAGATAGCCTTAAAGCTCCAGCAGGTCACAGAGTTGGCCCAGGCTGCTATGGCAGAGGCACAACAGGAACAAGAGAGGCAGGCGAACAAGACTTAGAGGGAAGCACAGAGCCTTCGAGTAGGGGACAAAGTTTGGCTAAAACTTAACCAGCAGTACAGTACAAGGCGGAGCTCTAAGAAGCTTAATTAGAAGAACGCCAAGTATACTATAATTAGAGTAGTCAATAGCCATTTAGTTTAGCTGGATACCCCGCCTAGCCCTCACCTAGTATTCCATGTGGACAGGTTGAAACTCGCTAGCAACGACCCACTGCCAAGCCAAGCCCAAGACGACGAGCAGCCGCAGCCACTGCAGGTGGACGGAGAAGACGAATGGGAGGTAGAGGATATTGTAGCAGAAGAGGTACGCCGCTGCGGAAGGGGGCGTAAGCTATACTACGAGGTAAAATAGAGAGGCTTCCACCAAACAACGCTCGAACTAGCAGACCTGCTAGTAGACGTAGAAGCAGTAGACTAATAGGAGGCCTTTATAGAGACGAAATGGGACAGTAAAGGCCGCCTCCTAGAAGGGTTCCAAAGAGACGGTGCAACTTCAGCTAAAGGAGGGGGTATTGTAACGAGCTGAGCGCCCTTTAGATAGCTCCTTGATGGAATCTTGGTGTTGTTGCCTAAGCAACGCTTAGATAACAAACGCCAGGTTGTACCCTTATAACCTAGCATCTGCGTGTTGCCCAAGCAGCGCTTAGACAACGCGCACAAGCACTTGGCATAACCTTTCTCTAACAAGTAAATAAACACTGCGCGAGGCAGAGTAGATAGCTCTCTATTGAATACAATCCTTGTATACCCAAGCGTTTGCTCCACAGAGCGCAGCCCCTTACAGACGTCTTTATTATAGATACTATACTTAGCCTTTGTCTTCTTTATAAGCTTAAACTAGCTCTTAATTAAGACTAGATCTTTATATAAAGCTCTCTGCCTATTATACACTTAATTAAAACGCGTTATAAGACTGTTAGTACGCTTAACAAAGTTGCGCGGCTAGTGGACGCTAACCTAGCTAGCGCCGCGCGCAGCTAGCAGTCTATTAGCTATATCTCGCATAGCTGCATAGGTAGGCGAAAATCCACGTAGATCCAGATTAAGTACATAATTAATTATTACCTGCTCTTCTAGCTTAGTAAGCTTCTTTAAGTTAGGCTAGCAATCGCGTTAGGCAGGCTTGCTAACGCGTTAGT
>NW_007359926.1:1895986-1897146 GCF_000359705.1 Exserohilum turcica Et28A | reverse complement strand
CACTTGGCATAACCTTTCTCTAACAAGTAAATAAACACTGCGCGAGGCAGAGTAGATAGCTCTCTATTGAATACAATCCTTGTATACCCAAGCGTTTGCTCCACAGAGCGCAGCCCCTTACAGACGTCTTTATTATAGATACTATACTTAGCCTTTGTCTTCTTTATAAGCTTAAACTAGCTCTTAATTAAGACTAGATCTTTATATAAAGCTCTCTGCCTATTATACACTTAATTAAAACGCGTTATAAGACTGTTAGTACGCTTAACAAAGTTGCGCGGCTAGTGGACGCTAACCTAGCTAGCGCCGCGCGCAGCTAGCAGTCTATTAGCTATATCTCGCATAGCTGCATAGGTAGGCGAAAATCCACGTAGATCCAGATTAAGTACATAATTAATTATTACCTGCTCTTCTAGCTTAGTAAGCTTCTTTAAGTTAGGCTAGCAATCGCGTTAGGCAGGCTTGCTAACGCGTTAGTAGTGGATTGTTCGTTCTAACATGTTATAGATAGCAGCAGCACTGCGATTACTCTATATCTAACTAGATTTAATAGAGAATATAGTAAGCTAGATATCTACTTTATTTAAAGCTAACTAACTAGCGTTGCGTTAAGCTATTATGTATTAAGATGAGAGAGGTGCATAAAGTTAGTGGGGTGCGGCGCTCGCTTGTACGCGGCGCTCGCTTGTAAAACACGTTATGCCATATATGTATGTTATGCAAACAGTCCAGTCCCCGAATTCGGCGGGGCCCACACACACACACGCCTTGATAGCCGCCGATAAGCGCCGTCCATGTGTTGGAGTACCTAGATATCGGAGTTGGGGGGGGATTGTCTATCTTTACTAACATGCAAACACATAAAACTGCAAATGCAAATGCAAATGCAAAATACGTTAACAGTCTCCAAAACTCCAGCGTCGGCAGGCAGAGTCAAGTCCCGGTTTCCGGGGGTGATAATCATCACATAAGTAAGTAGAATGAAGGCAGCAATCGCCATGTGTAAGTAAGTAAGTAAGTAAGTACTTAGCTACCTCCAAGTCGCTGGCACTAAGTAAGGGAGGAATAACCGCACCCGGACGAGACGACTTTCCCATTGCACTGAGTCATAGAGCTGCATGGCCTTGGCGTCATTGTTAAATAGCCTAGGATGAATTCTT